>NC_067495.1:115369378-115669378 GCF_947179515.1 Apodemus sylvaticus
ATAGCTAAAACTATTCTCAGCAACAAAAGAAAATCTGGGTGAATCAGTATCCCTGACCTCAAGCAATACTACAGAGCAATAGTGTTAAAAACTGCATGGTATTGGTACAGTGACAGGGAGGAGGATCAATGGAACAGGATTGAAGATCCAGAAATGAACCCACACATCTATGGCCACTTGATCCTCGACAAAGAGGCTGAAAACATCCAATGGAAAAAAGATAGCCTTTTCAACAAATGGTGCTGGTTCAACTGGAGGTCAGCATGCAGAAGAATGCGAATTGATGCATCCTTGTCTCCTTGTACTAAGCTCAAATCCAAATGGATCAAGGACCTCCACATAAAGCCAGACACTCTGAAGCTAATAGAAAAGAAACTGGGGAAGACCGTTGAGGACATCGGTACAGGGAGAAAGTTTCTGAACAGAACACCAATAGCGTATGCTCTAAGAGCAAGAATTGACAAATGGGACCTCATAAGGTTACAGAGTTTCTGTAAGGCAAAGGACACCATCAAGAGGACAAATCGGCAACCAACAAATTGGGAAAAGATCTTCACCAATCCTACATCAGATAGAGGGCTAATATCCAATATATATAAAGAACTCAAGAAGTTAGACTCCAGAAAACCGAACAACCCTATTAAAAAATGGGGTACAGAGTTAAACAAAGAATTCTCACCTGAAGAACTTCGGATGGCGGAGAAGCATCTTAAAAAATGCTCAAATTCATTAGTCATTAGGGAAATGCAAATCAAAACAACCCTAAGATTTCATCTTACACCAGTCAGAATGGCTAAGATTAAACATTCAGGAGACAGCAGGTGTTGGAGAGGGTGTGGAGAAAGAGGAACACTCCTCCACTGCTGGTGGGGTTGCAAATTGGTACAACCACTCTGGAAATTAGTCTGGCGGTTCCTCCGAAAACTGGGCACCTCACTTCCAGAAGATCCTGCTATACCACTCCTGGGCATATACCCAGAGGATTCCCCACCATGTAATAAGGATACATGCTACACTATGTTCATAGCAGCCCTATTTATAATTGCCAGAAGTTGGAAAGAACCCAGGTATCCCTCAACAGAAGAGTGGATGCAACAAATGTGGTATATCTACACAATGGAGTACTATTCAGCCATTAGAAACAATGAATTCATGAAATTCTTAGGCAAATGGATGGAGCTAGAGAACATCATACTAAGTGAGGTAACCCAGACTCAAAAGGTGAATCATGGTATGCACTCACTAATAAGTGGTTATTAACCTAGGAAACTGGAATACCCAAAACACAATCCACACATCAAATGAGATACAAGAAGAAAGGAGGAGTGGCCCCTGGTTCTGGAAAGACTCAGTGAAACAGTATTCGGCAAAACCAGAACAGGGAAGTGGGAAGGGGTGGGAGGGAGGACAGGGGAAGAGAAGGGAGCTTATGGGACTTTCGGGGAGTGGGGGGGCTAGAAAAGGGGAAATCATTTGAAATGTAAATAAATTATATCGAATAAAAAAATTTAAAAAAAAACAAAAACAAAAAAAAATACTGTGAACATGCAAAAAAACAAAACAAAACAAAACAAAACAAAACAAAACAAAAAACAAAAAAAAAAACTCAAGAAATTAGATTCCAGAGAGCCAAACAACCCTATTAAACATGGGGTACAGAGTTAAACATAGAATTTTCACCTGAGAAATACCGAATGGCTGAGAAGCACCTAAAAAAATATTCAACATCCTTAGTCATCAGGGAAATGCAAATCAAAACAACCCTGAGATTTCACTTCACACCAGTCAGAATGGCCAAAATCAAAAACTCAGGAGAAATCAGGTGCTGGCGAGGATGTAGAGAAAGAGTAACACTCCTCTTCTGCTGGTGGGATTGGGATACAACTAGTCTGGAAATCAATCTGTAGTTTCCTCGGAAAATTTGACATAGTACTACCTGAGGACCCAGCTATACTACTCTTGGGTATATACCCAAAATATGGTCCACTATACCACAAGGACACATGCTCCACTATGTTTATAGCAGCCTTATTTGTAATAGCCAGAAGCTGGAAACAACACAGATGTTCTTAAACAGAAGAATAGATATAGAAATTGAGGTTCATTTACACAGTAGAATATTATTTAGCTATTAATGGATGGAGCTAGAAAAATATCCTGCATTTCCACAGTTCATGGAGTATAAAACATATGTCAATGCATTTCATTAGCATATTCATGTTAAAAAGTTCAAACAGATGCCACATTATTTGGAAAAAATGCATTATTTTCACCTTAATACTCTATCATACCTAATAGAATACAGAAAATAGGCAATAACATTGGTAGACAATTTTATGATTCCATTATTTCTATAATTAAGAAGATATTTTAGGGTGAAGTATCCTGTAGATATCAGTTTAATCCATTTGGTTCATAACCTCTGTTATTTTCACTGTATCTGTCTTTAGTTTCTGTTTCAATGGCCTGTCCATTAGTGAGTGTCCCGACACGCAGGACAGTCAACAGGGTCCCTGGAACACCTAGAGAAAGGCGAAAGACAAGAGACACGAGAGATGGACAGCAAGACAATATTCTGATCAAGCTGTCATCTTTTATTTTTTACACAAGGCAATATAATGGCAAGCAAGCAGGTATGGGAGGGGTGAGAGGGAAAAGTCTTTGTATTCGGGGAACAATCTCAGGGGGTTAGCATCATTTCTCTGGAACAGTTTCTCAGAATTGTCTCTCAGAATCTCAGGAAAGTGTTGGTGAGTACTGTAGAAACTTGGCACAGAAAATTGATCATGAAGAGGTGAAGTGGAAAGGAATTGCTATGGTAACCTAATCACAGGTGAGCTTTGTTTGTTCAAGCCCAGTCCGGTGAGCTCTGCATGTACTGATCATCTATCTTTCTTGGCTAATCTTTAAACTAGTACATTTCCTTCTAAAGGCAGCCTATTGAAAGCAGGCTAGAAATGGCTGAGAGGAGGGGCTTTTGAGATCTCTGTGAGAATGGCTCCTGGGAAGTGAGAGTGGGGGATTGAACTCTCCCCCTATTATTGTGTGGGGTTCAATGTGGGTTTTGAGCTTTAGTAAAGTTTCATTATGAATGTGGGTGCCCTTGTGTTTGAGTCATAGATGATCAGAATAGAGATTTTCTCTTGGTGGATTTTCCCTTTGATGAGTATGAAGTGTCCTTCCTCATCATGCTTTATATTTGTTTGAAAGTCTATTTTATTGGATATTAGGATGGTAATTCCTGCTTCTTTCTTGGGACCATTTCCTTGGAAGCCTTTTTTCCAGCGATTTACTCTGAGGTCGTCTTGTCTTTATTTGTTATTGAGGTACATTACTTGTATGCCCCAAAATGCTGGATCTTATTTGCATATCAAGTCTGCTAGCTTATACCTTTTTATAAGTGAATTGAATCCATTAATATTGAGAGATATTAAAGACAGATGACTATTGGCTCCTGATATGTTTAATTTTGTAGGTGGCTGTAAGTGCTTGTGGTTTTCTCCTTTTGTCTATTTTGTGAGATGCTTAATATCTTGTCTTTTCTTTGGTATAGGTACTTTCCTATGTGGGAGTTTTTCTTCTAGGATTCTCTGGAGGACTGGATTGGTACATAGATACTGTTTGAATTTGATTTAGTCCTGAAATATTTTGTTTTCTCCATCTATGTTGATTGAGAGTTTTGCTGGGTATAGTAGGCTGGTATTTGAGTTCTCTTACAGTCTGCCTGACCTCTGACCAGGCTCTTCTGGCGTTTGTAGTCTCTCTTGAGATATCTGATGTAATTCTGAGACATCTACCTTTGTATGTTACTTGGCAATTTTCCCTAAGGGCCCAAGTGAGGATGCCTCAGTCCGACTTGGGAGGGAAAAGAAAGCACAAGTGGGGATGGACAGAAGGAGGGAGAGAGGGAGGGAGGGAGTGACCTATGATGGAAATCGAACAGGGGTTGGGGTGGGGAGAAGGGAACCTGATCTGGTATCATGTGAGGGAAAGAGACTGAAGCCTTAAGGGCCAGCAGAAAGAATGGAAACAGGCAGCCTAGGGAGATAGGAGTTTGGGGGAACCCTCCAGAATGTACCAGACACCTGGGAGGTGAATGCCTCTCAGGACTCAAAGGGAGGGATCTTAGATGAAATTGCCAACAACAGGGAGAGGGAACTTGTAGAGCCCATGTCCAGCAGCAAGACACGGCATCAAGTGAGGAAGAGATTTGCCTTCCCACAGTCAAAATTCGAACCCATAGTTGTTCCTGCCTGCAAGAACTGCAGGGATGGAAATGGAGAGGAGCCTGAGGAAAAGAAGATCCAGCTACAGGCCCAATGTGGGATCTAGCTCAAGGGGAGGCTCCAAGGCCTGATACTATTAATGAAGCTATGGAGTGATCACAAATAGGTACCTATCATGATCACACTCTGGAAGACACAACAAGCAGGTGAAAGAGTCAGATACAGATATTTGCTCCTAACCAATGGACAGAAGCAGCTGACCCCTGTGGTTGAATTAGGGAAAGACTGGAAGAATCTGAGGAGGAGGGCGACCCTGTAGGAGGACCAATAGACTCAATTAACCCGGATGCCCCTGAAATCTCTCAAACAATGGACCACCAATCAGGCAGCATACACCAGCTGATATGAGGCCCCCAACACATATGCAGTAGAGTACTGTCTGGGTTTAGTCAAAGATACATCTAACTCTCAAGAGACTGGAGGCCCCAGGGAGTTTAGAATTCTGAATGAATAGGGGTTGGGGGATGAGCACATCCTCATGGAGGTAGGGGGTGTGGGGATGAGGTATGGGATGTGGAACAGTTGGAAGGTGGAAGGAAGAGGGAATAAAATCTGGAGTTAAATAAATAAATAAATAAATAAATAATTAAATTAATAAAAGACAAAAAGTAAAAGAAAAAAGAAGATAATTATTTTTCTTATGCTTTTATGTTTCTTGATTGTGGCAAAAGTTGAAAAAATTAATAAGATATGATCTTAACAGATAAATCTGAGTTACATTGTGTCCAAAGTTGATTTTCATTAAAACTTCAGGTACAGACAGCAATTCTATATATAAATACAATTTAAGAATGTGTTTTATCAGGTCTGGAAATATGATCCCATGATTAAGAGAATCCTCTGATATTTTAGTAGTTCCAAGCTCAGTTCCCATCACCCATTTTGGGATGCTGTCAATAATCTCTCATCCTAATTACAATAAACCCAAGGAGTGAAAGCCCTTTTCCACTGTCATTAGGTGCTGTACTAATGTCCTCAAACTCACACACAGACCCACATGTGCAGAGATACAAATGAAAATAGCAAATAAATAAAAACATGATGTTGTTGAAAAGTTCATGTTCTCCTCTCAGATGTTAGCAAATGTGTATATGATAATCAAGGGGATACTGAAAGAAAGAATGAGCAGACAAAATGCCATGAAATGAATATTTGTCTCATAACAAGCATTTTATATATGTAATATCATATCCTTCCTAGGTGAAGTAATAGGGCATATACTTTTTATATTGATTTTCTTAAAATTCGATGGACTAAACTAGTCTAACTTTGAAATACTAAGATATTGTCTCTGATTGACTGAAACCTACAAATTTTTATACTTCTTTCAATTCACTTGTTTCAATAACAAAATTTAATTCAATGACAGTAAATGGAATAAGGGTATTATTTATCAAATTTATATTATCTATACAGATCATAACAGATTGTGTCAACTATGGCAAAAATGATTTTTAAAATAAAAACAACCTAAGAACAGAGGCTCATTGGATACTGAGCAGCAGGCAAAGTTGGCAGTGGCAGCCGCACATCCAGCAGAGAGGGCAGCCTCCAGCGGAACTGAGGAGATGGGGACCAGTCTGGTCCTGCACTGGTTACCACTGGCCACCACTGGCCAGCTGGGCTGTGCAGCGCTTTTTACAGCACTGAAGCCCCAAAAGACCTCTGATTCCTGCCAGCCAGTTACAAGAGGGGCTCTGCCATCTTGGCTCCCAGATGCAAGAGAAATCTGACAGTGTCAGGTACACAGGCATAGTCTGAAGCGAACATAGCTTGGGTCTAAGCCTATCAGACTTTTGCCTGCACTCAGGGCCTGGGCAGCTCAACAGGCCGTCTGTTCGCCAACCCGGCCTGGTGTTCGTTTGCCCTGCAGACTGCCCAGCACTTGCAGGGGCGCCCTGCCATCTTGGCTACCAGATGCCAGAGAGATCTAACAGAGAGAACCAGCTAGCAGACATAGCCCAAGGCTAACATCACTTAGGCCTAAGCCTGTCAGGCTTTTACCTGGACTAAGGGCCTGAGCAGCTTGGCGGGCTGTTTGTGCACCAACCCGGTTAGTGGATCTTTTGCCCTGCAGAGGGATGAGCACTTTGAAGAGGTCCCCTGCAGCATCTGCCATCTTTGCTCCCTGAAGGAGCAAACAGGCAGCACCAGGTTCACAGAGACAACCTGAGTATAGCATTGCTTGGGGCAGGACAAAATAGGGCTCCAAGAGCACCCAAGAGGAAGGCAGCACATCAGCAATCTGTGCCAGGGGAAACCCAGTCATCCAGACATACTGAAATAGCCTTACAGGTTCACAGGAGATTCAAACACCAGTCAGTGACAGCAAGACCAATTAACACCAGAGATAACAAGATGACAAAAGGCAAACGTAGGAACATTACTAACAGAAATCTAGGCAATATGGCAGCATCTGAACCCAATTCTCTAACAACAGCAAGTCCTGGATACCCCAACACACCAGATAAACAAGATTTGGATTTAAAATCCCTGTTCTTGATGCTGCTAGGGGAACACAAAAAGGACATAAATAAATCTCTTAAAAAATACAGGGGAACATGAATAAATTAGAAGCCTTTACAATGGAAACATAAAAATCACTTAAAGAAATTCAGGAGAAAATGGGTCAACAGATAGAAGCCAATAAAGAGAAAATGCAAAATCACTTAAAGAAATGCAGGAGAAATTGAGACAACAGGCAGAAGTCATGAAAGAGGAAACACAAAAATCTCTTAAAGAATTACAGGAAAATACAAACAAACAACTAAAGGAACTGAGCAAAACCATCCAGGATCTAAAAACAGAAGTAGAAAGAACTAGAAAATGACAAAGGGAGACAACTTTGGAGATACAAAATCTTGGGAAGAAATAAGGGGCCATAGATGCAAATATCAACAACAGAATACAAGAGATGGAAGAAAGAATATCAGATGCCGAGGATACCATAGAAAGCATTGATTCAACAGTCAAAGAAAATGCAAAATGAAAAAACTTTGTAACTCAAAACATCCAGGATATCCAGGACACAATGAGAAGACCAAACATAAAGATTATAGGTATAGATGAGAATGAAGATTTACAACTGAAAGGGTCAGCAAATATCTTCAACAAAATTATGGAAGAAAACTTCCCTAACCTAAAGAGAGAGATGCCCATGAATATGCAAGAAGCCTACAGAACTCCAAACAGACTGGACCAGAACAGAAATACCCCCTGTCACATAATAATCAAAACCCCAATTATACTAAACAAAGAAAGAATATTAAAGGAAATAATAGAAAAAGGCCAAGTAACATAGAAAGGAAGACCTATCAGAATTACACCAAACTTCTCACCAGAGACAATGAAAGCTAGAAAATCCTAGGCAGATCTCATGCAGACTCTAAGAGAACACAAATGTCAGCCAAGACTACTATACCCAGCAAAACTCTCAATCACCATAGATGGAGAAACCAAGACATTCCATGACATAACCAAATTTACACAATATCTTTCCAAAAACCCAGCCCTACAAAGAATAACAGGAGGAAAATGCCAATACAAGGAGGGAAACTACACCCTGGGGGAAAAAAAAGTAAGATAGTAACCTTCTCTCATCAAACCCAAAAGAAGATCACCACTCAAATATAAAATTAACATAAAAAATGACAGGAGGTAATAATCACTATTCCTTAATATCTCTCAACATCAATAGACTCAATTCCACAATAAAAAACATAGACTAACACACTGGATAATGAAACAGGACCCTACATTTCGCTGCATACAGGAAACACACCTCAGTGACAAAGACAAACACTACCTTAGAGTAAAAGACTTGAAGACAAATTTTCAAGCAAATCATCTCAGGAAATGAGCCGGAGTAGCCATTCTAATATCAGATAAAATTGACTTTCAACCTAAAATTATCAAAAGAGATACAGAAGGACACTTCTTGCTGGTCAAAGGATAAATCCACCAAGAGGAACTCTCAATTCTGAATATCTATGCTCCAAATGCAAGGGCACCCTCGTTTATTAAAGAAACTTTACTAAAGCTTAAAGCACACATTGCACTTAACACAATAATTGTGGGTGACTTCACCACCCCACTCTCCTCAATGTACCGATCAGAAAAACAAACTAAACAGGGACACAGTGAAACTAATTGACGCTTTGGACCAATTGGATTTATATATATAACATTTTATCCTAAAGCAAAAGAATATACCTTTTTCTCAGCACCTCATGGTACCTTTTCCAAAATCGACCATATATTTGGTCGTAAGACAGACCTCAACAAATATAAGAAGATCAAGCTAATCCCATGCCTCCTATCAGATCACTACAGAGTAAGAGTGGTCTTCAATAGCAACAAAAACAACAGAAACAAACATAAACATGTAGGCTGAACAATACTCTACTCAATGATACCTTGGCCAAAGAAGAAATAAAGAAAGGAGACTTTTTAGAATTTTATGAAAATAAAGGCACAACATACCGAAATCTATGGGACACAATGAAAGCATTGCTAATTCATAGCCCTGAGTCCCTCCAAAAAGAAACAGGAGAGAGCATGCACTAGCAGCTTAATGACATACATGAAAGCTCTGGAAGAAAAAGTTAATTCACTGAGGAGGAGGAGAAGACAGGAAATCATCAAATTAAGGGCTGAAATCAATCAAGTATAAACAAAGAAAGCCATACAAAGAATTAACAAAACCAGGAGCAGGTTCTTTGAAAAAATCAACAAGATAGATAAACCAATAGCCAGACTAACCAAAGGATACAGAGATAATATCTAAATTAACCAAATTAGATATGAAAAGGGGGATTTAAAAACAGAAGCGGAGGAAATTCAAAAAATCATCAGATCCTACTACAAAGGCTTATACTCCACAAAACTGGAGAATCTGGAGGAAATGGAGAATTTCCTAGATAGATACCAAACTCCAAAATTGAATCAGGATCAAATAAATCATCTAAACAGTCCCATAACCCCTAAAGAAATAGAAGAGTTCATAGAAAGTCTTCCAAACAAAAGAATCACAGACCAGATGGTTTCAGTGCAGAATTCTATCAGACCTTCAAAGAAGACCTAACACTAATACTCTTTAAACTATTCCACAAAATAGAAACAGAAGGCACACTACCCAACTCCTTCTATGATGCCACAATTTTGCTGAGACCACAACCACACAAAGATCCAACTAAGAAAGAGAACTTCAGACCAATTTCCCTTATGAATATTGATAAAAAATACTGAATAAAATTCTTGCCAACCGAATCCAAGAACACATCAAAACGATTATCCACCACGATCAAGTGGGGTTCATCCCAGAGATGCAGGGATGGTTCAATATAAGGAAATCCATCAATGCAATTCACTACATAAACAATCTCAAAGAAAAATATGTCATGGTCATTTCACTGGATGCTGAAAAAAGCATTTGACAAAATTCAGCATCCTTTCATAATAAGAGTCTTGGAAAGAACAGGAATTCAAGGCCCAGAATTGGGCTTACTAAGCATAGTAAAAGCAATATACAGCAAACCAGTAGCCAACATCAAACTAATTGAAGAGAAACTTGAAGCAATCCCACAAAAATCAGGGACTAGACAAGGCTGCCCCTCTTTCCATATCTTTTCAATATAGTACTTGAGGTACTAGCTAGAACAATAAGACAACATAAGGAGGTCAAAGGGATAGAAATTGAAAAGGAGAAGTCAAACTATCACTATTTGCAGATAATACGACAATATGCTTAAGTGACCCAAAAAACTCCACCAGAGCACTCGTACAGCTGATAAACAACCTCAGCAAAGTGGCAGGTTATAAAATCAACTCAAGCAAATCAGTAGCCTTCCTATACTCAAAGGATAAGCAGGCTGAGAGAGAAATTAGGGAAATGACACCCTTCAAAATAGCCACAAACAATATAAAGTATCTTGGTGTGACTCTGACCAAACAAATGAAAGATCTGTGTGACAAGAACTTCAAGTCTCTGAAGAAAGAAATGGAAGAAGACCTCAGAAAATGGAAAAAAAAATCTGCCATGCTCATGGATTGGCAGGATTATTATAGTTTAAATGGCCATCTTGCCAAAAGCAATATACAGATTCAATGCAATCCCCATCAAAATCCCAACTCAGTTCTTCATAGAGTTAGAAAGAGCAATTCTTTCTGGAATTCATCTGGAATAACAAAAAAACAGGATAGCTAAAACTATTCTCAACAGTAAAAGAACTTCTGGGTAAATCAGTATCTCGGACCTCAAGCAAATCTACAGAGCAATAGTGTTAATAAACTGCATTTTATTGGTACATTGTCAGGCAGGCAGATCAATGGAATAGGTTTGAAAATCCAGAAATGAACCTGCACACCTATGGCTACTTTATCTTCGACAAAGGAGGTGAAAACATCCAGTGGAAAAAAGATAGCCTGCCATGGTAACCCAGTGAAAGTCTGAAAAACTGATACTTTAGAGAGAGAGGCAAAAGGAAAAATGTCTCCTGGGAATAATGGACCTCCCCGTATATTTAGAAGCTGATAAATTCTCACTTGGAAATTTCTTAAATTCTCCTATTTCCTTATAGCCGAGACATGGCCTAACCAAGCAAATATAGATATGTAAGAATTCATCATATAGCAAAAAATTCTGCTTTGCTTTGCTCCAACCACTTATGTTATTATGGTAGAAAAGGCATTCCGGAAATTCCAGTCACGAGTTCTAAGTCAACTACCTTTTAGGGCAGATGGTTCTCCAAACAGTAGCCCAGACTAAGGATATTTACATCTGAAAAATCTTAGGAGACCCCTGCCACAAAGATGAGTACTGGGCAAGGTAGAAAGAATTTACATTTGAGTTGGTCCCTAGCTACCTCCCCCCACAAGTTATTCTAGTTCTGCCTGTTGACTCTTGATTTTGCTTGCAGACAGGCTATCTCAGGCCCACCTGAATAGCAAGGGAAGTTTTACAAGGAACTGGCCTTTTGTTGTTACAGGCCTCACGAAGGGAGCCCTTAAGGAAACAACTTTTCTTAGCTTATCCAGGTATGATTCAGGAAGATTCAACTGAGAGGCAGACAGAGAGACAGTAGATACTTTTGATTTACAGAGAGGCAGTAGATTCTCTCTACCTAAGAGAGAGACACTTGAAGGAGGAATGAGTTAGTTAACTCATCAAGCTAAGGGCTAGAGGCTGGAGTGGATCCAGCTAACCGCCTGGGGCCTAGGCCAGCCTAAAATGGCCACAAGCATGGCACAGAGAAGAATGCAACCAACAGAGTAGGCAAAAGAACTCAAGAAGTTAGAACACAGAAAACCAAATAACCCCATTAAAAATGGGGTACAGAGCTAAACAAAGAATTTTCAACTGAAGATCTTCCGATGGCTGAGAAGCATCTTTAAAAAAGTTCAACATCATTAATCATTAGGGAAATGCAAATCAAAACAACCCTGAGTTTCACCTCACACCAGTCAGAATGGCTAAGATTAAAAACTCAGGAGACAGTAGGTATTGGTAAGGATGTGGAGAAAGAGGAACACTCCTCCACTGCTGGTGGGGTTTCAAATTGGTACAACCACTCTGGAAATCAGTCTGGCGGTTCCTCAGAAAACTGGGCACATCACTTCCAGAGGACCCTGCTATACCACTTCTGGGCATATACCCAGAGGATTCTCCAGCATGTAATAAGGATATATGCTTCACTATGCTTATAGCAGCCCTATTTATAATAGCCAGAAGCTGGAAAGAACCCAGACGTCCCTCAATGGAGGAATGGATACAAAAATTGTGGTATATATACACAATGGAGCACTATTCAGCCATTAGAAACAATGTATTCATGAAATTCTTAGACAAATGGATGGAGCTGGAGAGCATCATACTAAGTGAGGTAACCCATTCTCAAAAGATCAATCATGGTATGCACTCACTGATATATGGACATTAGTCTAGAAACTTGGTGTACCCAAGATATAATACACATATCAAATGATGTCCAAGAAGAATGGAAGAGTGGCCCCTGATTCTGGAAAGGCTCAGTGCAGCAGTGTAGGGCAATAGCAGAACAGGGAATTGGGAAGGGGCAGATGGGTGAACAGGGGGAGGGAAGAGGGCTTATGGGACTTTTTGGGGAGTGGGGCACCAGGAATGGGGAAATCATATGAAATGTAAATAAAAAAATATATCAAATTTTAAAAAAGGAATGAAAAAAATGAAAACAACCTAAAAACAGATTTTATACTAAATCCACAGTTATTAACTATTACTAGGGAGATACAAGTGATTTCACAAATTAATATGCCAGCATTTGTCAATTTGCATAGAAAGGAGAGATTCCAAGGTCTGACACTATTACTGATGCTATGGTGAGGTTGCAGACAGGAGCCTATCATAACTGTCCCTTCAGAGGCCCTACAAGCAGCTAAATGAGACAGATGCAGATGCTTACAGCCAACCATTGGACAGAAGCAGGAGAACCCTGTGGTTGAATTCCTGAAATACTGGAAGAATATGACAAGGAGGGCAACCCCACAGGAAGACCAGCATTCTTAACTAACCTGAACACTCAAGCGCTTTCAGACACTGAGCCAACAGCCAGAAAGCATACAAGAGTTGGTCTGAGGCCCCTTACACATATACAGCAGAGTACTGCCTGGTTGGACCTCAGTGAGAGAAGACACACCTAACCCTTGAGAGACTTGAGGTCCCAGGGAGTGGGGAGGGCTGGGGGAGACATCCTCTTGGACACAGGGAGGAGGAGGAATGGGATGTGGAACTGTGGGAAGGCAGACTGGGAGTGGGTAATGAGTAGACTGTAAGAACATGAATAAATGAGTAGACTGTAAGAACAAAATCATGTTTAAGACTACCTATCTAGGGAAGTATATTACCCACAGTGGAGTGGAGCTTCCAAAATCAATTAATAGTCATGACAATCCCTAAAGACATGCACACAGGCCAATGTTATATGGTCAATACCTCAATTGAGACTCCCTATTTTAGTAGATTCTTGACTGTGTCAAGGTTGACAGTTATAGTTAACTACAGGATCTAAACTCACAAAGCCTTAAATGGTAGAGTAGAATTTGGATGTGCATGCTATCAAAGTCTTTGATTTTCATAGCAATAGAGATATCATATTACTGTCATTTGTAATGATATCAGGATACTAGATGTGTATAATTTTAACTGATGCAATAGTTTTGTAGAAAGTTCTGTTTTATATATGATATAAAAATGTTTATTGATCAACACTTGTTAAAGAGTTGTAAGGACCATCAAGATAAGTATGATGATATTCTTAATGCATGAAGTAAGATCATCCCTGAGCAGAATAATAGCAAATATATATTTTTAGCTAATGGGGAACACGGTGAGTCAATGAACAGTAAATCATGAAGAGGAGCTATTTAAGGTTGTGTGTGTGTGTGTGTGTGTGTGTGTGTGTGTGAGAGAGAGAGAGAGAGAGAGAGAGAGAGAGAGAGAGAGAGAGAGAGAGAGAGAGAATGTGAGTCAAGGAAGCTCTGATAAAATTGGCCTACAGATTTCATGCTAGACAGAAGCTAGTGGGGAAGAAAGGAGACATCAGCATCGTGTAAGGGATGGTATACTCAAAGTAGCTTTATTTTATTTTTATTTTTATTTGATATTTTATTTATTTACAATTCAAATGTTATTCCCCTTTCCTGGATTCCCCTCTGGAAACCCCCAAACTTGCTTTTAAACCACTGAGATGTTTAAGACAGTTTGGAAGCCTGGTGAAAACATGGAAAAGCAAGGAATCTGCCCAATGCTACTTTTCTAAGTAAAAACATACTCATCTTAATAAAAGCATTCATAGAACAAAATTTCCAAAACCTAAAGAAAGACATGCTTATAAAGGTACAATAATTTCATAGAGCACCAAACAGATTGAACTAGAAAAGAAAATTGTCAAACTTCTTCACCAAGAGGGAAAAGAAGGAACTGAGCACTCAGGAGGCCAGTGCTATGAGGTGCACTGACTGACACAGTATTGCAGAGAGCTCCAGGCTGGGCAAAGGCAGGAGCCTGGGCTCTGGTGCCAAGTCGGGAGATTGCAGGACCTCGGGCTCTGGTGCTAGGTCCAGAGATGACTGGTCCTCAAGGTCTGGCTATGGTGATGGCAGGAGCGTTGGCCCTGACAGCAAATAACAAAGGATGAAAATGAGTGGAAAGAATTTGAGCAAAAAGAGGTTGATTACAGTGGATTAATAGTTCAGGCTTTACCAACAAGGTGCCTGCCAAGACAAGTGTTCTTACCACATATACATCTGAGAAATTGTGACTTAGTGCATTGTGAAAAAGTAGATGAGGATATTGAAAAAAGAAAAGATCCAGAAGATAATTGGGAAGAAGGTAGAGATAGCAGTGGAGCAGAAAAATCTTCAGGTCCCTGGAATGAAACCGCTCAGGTACAAGCACTTCCTTCCCCAGTAACAGTTACAGAAACCCAGAGCCAGCAATTCATGGTTATGTATGTAGGTCTCCTGGGGTAATGTTAACTACAACAAGGAGAATGCCACAGGGAACACCAGAAATGTGCAGTGACACAATTTCCATCCCTGCTGTAGTCCACTGCCAAGCACGTGGAGAGACAGAACAGGTGCTTACTATGAATACTACCTGAAGTTAAATGACCACATATGACACATCTACATCTGATCAGGAACATAATTTTCAAAATTAAATAAAATGGGAAGTAATGTAAATGACATCAGATGGAAAAAAATTTGGGGGTGTCTTTAAAGTAAATTCCAGGCTTTTTGTGTCGTTGAGAGCCCAGCTGAATTTAATTCTCTACTTGGACTTGCTTCTTTGTTCTGTCCTCAAGCATGGGGACTCTGAGAGAGCAGTGACTTGCCACACACATTTCTGTACCTGATCTAATCAGACCATTCTCCTTAAGAAAAAGGGAGGAGAAACGGTTGAATGATGAAAACATTACTTGAATGAGGAAATTGTTGACCTTATGAACAAAGACATATTATCTACTAACTGCAAAAACTTAGACTGAGACTTAGAAGGAATCTCATTATACAGCTTCTTTTTTTTCATTTTTTTTATTGAGTATCTTTTTCATTTACATTGCCAATGGTAAAACCTTTCCCAATTTATCCCCTCCCAAAAGCCTCCCTCCCCAACTATTCACTACCCTTCCTCCCACCCCCTGCTTCCATGCATATGCCCCTCTACCCGACATACTCCCACATCCCCCCAACTCCCCCGTCATTGTCATCTGTTTCCTTTGTTGTGGCCTCTATTAAGCCTTTATGTGACCAAAGACCACTCCTCCCACTGATGTCCAAAAAGGCATTCCTCTGCCCTATTTTTGGCTGGAACCATGTATACCCCTTGGTTGATGGTTCAGTCCCTTGGAGTCTTGGGGTGTCTGGGTGTCCAAAGTCATTGTTCTTCCCATGGGGCTATATATTCCTCCAGCTCCTCTGGACAACCCTCCAGATCCTCCGTTGGGGACTCTAAGCTCAGTTCAATAGTTGGTTGCTAGTTTCTGCCTCTGAATTGGTAAGTCTCTGGCAGGGCCTCTCTGGAGACAGCCATGACATGCTTCTTTTGGTCGTAGTGTCAGGGTTTGCTGACTATTTATAGGATGAATCCCCAGGTAGGGCACTCACTGGGTGGCTTTTACTTCAGACTCTACTCCACACATTGCCTCCCTTATTGCTTCTGTGAGTATTATGCTCCCTTTCTCAGAGGAACCATAGTACCCTCACTTAAGTCCTCATTCTTCTTGAGCTTCCTATGCTGGTTGAAATGTAACTTGTTTATTTTGAGCTTCTGAACTAGCATCCACTTATTAGTGACTGCATACCATGTGTGTTCTTTTGTGATTTGGTTACCTCGCTCAGGTTGACACTTTCTAGTTCCATCCAGTTGCCTAAGAATTTCATGAATTCATTGTTTTTAATAGCTGAATAGTACTTCATTGTGTATATATACCACAGTTTCTGTATCCATTCTTCTCTTGAGGGACATCTGGGTTCTTTCCAACTTCTGGCTATTATAAATAAGGCAGCTATGAACATAGTGGAACATGTGTCCTTATTACATGTAGGAGCATTTTCTGGGTATATGCCCAGGAGTAGACTAGCTGGGTCCACAGATAGTACTATGTCTAATTTTTCTGAGGAATCAAAAAACTAATTTCCAGAGTGGTTTTACCAGCTTGCAATCCCACCAACAATTGAGAAGTGTTCCTCATTCCCCACATCCTCTCCAGCATCTGCTGTCCCCTAAGATTTCATCTTAGCCATTCTGACTAGTGTAAGGTGGAATCTCAGTGTTGTTTTGATTTGCATTTCCCTGATAACTAAGGATGCTGAACATTTCTTTAGGGGCTTTAGAGCCATTTGAGTTTCCTCAGTTGAGAATTTCCTGTTTAGCTCTGTACCCCATTTTTAATAGGGTTATTTAATTCTCTGGAGACTAACTTCTTGAGTTATTTGTATACGTTGGATATTAGCCCTCTATTGGATATAGGGTTAGTAAAGATCTTTTCCCAATTTGTTGGTTGCCGTTTTGTCCTATTGACTATGTCCTTTGCCTTACAGAAGCTTTGCAGTTTTATGAGGTCCTATTTGTCGATTCTTATTCTTAGAGCATAAGCCATTGGTGTTCTGTTCAGAAACGTTTCCCCTATGCCCATGTGTTCAAGGTTTGTCCCCACTTTCTCCTCTATAAACTTCAGTGTGTCTGATTTTATGTGTAGAGCTTTGATCCATTTGGACTTTGACTTTGTGCAAGGAGATAAGAATGGGTAGATTTGCATTTTTCTGCATGCATATCTCCGGTTGATCCAGAACCATTTGTTAAAAATGCTGTCTTGGTATGCACTCACTAAGAAGTGGATATTAGCCTAGAAAATTGGAATGCCCAAAACATAATCCACACATCAAATGATGTCCAAGAAGAAAGGAGGAATGGCCCCTGGCTATGGAAAGACTCAGTCTAGCATTATAGGGTAATACCAGAACAGGGAAGTGGGAAGGGGTGGATAGGGGAATAGTGGGAGGGAAGAGGGCTTATGGGACTTTTGGAGGTGGGAAGCCAGAAAAGGGGAAACCATTTGAAATGTAAATAAAAATATATCAAATAAAAAAAATAAAGTTAAAAAATGCTGTCTTTTTTCCACTGATTTTTTTAGCTCCTTTATCAAATATCAAGTGACCGTATGTGTGTGGGGTTTTTTTTCTGGGTCTTCAATTCTATTACATTGATCTACCTGCCTGTCTGCATACCAATACCAAACAGTTTTTATCACTATCGCTCTGTAGTAGAGCTTGAGGTCAGGGTGGTGACTCCCCCAGAATGTCTTTTGTTTTGTTTTGTTTTGTTTTTTGCGGATAATAGTTTTTGCTATCCTGGGTTTTTTTGTTATTCGAGATGAATTTGAGAATTGCTCTTTCTAGATCTATGAAGAATTGATTTGGAATTTTAATGGGGATAGCATTGAATATGTAGATTGCTTTCAGCAAGATGGCCATTTTTACTATATTAATCCTGCCAATCCATGAACATGGGAGATCTTTCCATCTTCTGAGACTTTCTTCGATTTCTTTCTTCAGAGGCTTAAAGTTCTTATCATATAGACCCTTCACTTGCTTTGTCATGGTCACACCTAGGTATGAAATATTATTTGGGACTATTGTGAAGGGTGTCATTTCCATGATTTCTTTTTCATCTTTTTTATCCTTTGAGTAGAGGAAGGCTACTGATTTGCTTGAGTTAATTTTATATCCAGGCATTTTGCTGAAGTTGTTTATCAACTTTAGGAGTTCTTTAGTGGAAATCTTGGGGTTGCTTAAGTATACTATCATATCATCTGCAAATAGTGATAGTTTGACTTCTTACCTTCCAATTTGTATTCTGTTGACCTCTTTTTGCTGCCTGATTGCTCTAGCAAGGACTTCAATTACTGTATTGAGTAGACAGGGAGAGAGTGGGCAGCCTTGTCTGGTCCCTGATTTTAGTGAGATTTCCTCAAGGTTATCTCCATTTAGTTTGATGTTGGCTACTTGTTTGTAGTATATTGCTTTCACTATGTTTAGGTATGGGCCTTGGATGCCCAATATCTCCAAGTCTTTTATCATGAAGGGATGCTGAATTTTGTCAAAAGCCTTTTTAGCATCTAATGAAATGACCGTGTGTTTTTTTTTCCTTTAGTTTGTTTATGTAGTGAATTGCATTGACAGATTTCCGTATGTTGAACCATCCCTGCATCCCTGGGATGAAGCCTACCTGATGGTGGTGAATTATAGTTCTGATGCATTCTTGGATTCGGTTGTCCAGGATTTTGTTCAGTATTTTTGCATCAATGTTCATGAGGGAGATTGGTCTGAAGTTCTCCTTCCTTGTTTAGTCTTTGTTTGGTTTAGGTATAAGCGTGATTGTGGCTTCATAGAATGAGCTGGGTAGTGTTCCTTGAGTTTGTATTTCATGGAAAAGTTTGAAGAGTATAGGTATTAATTCTTCTTTGAAGATCTGATAGAATTCCCCGCTAAACCCATCTGGTCCTGGGCTTTAGGCCATGGTGATCTGATAAGATACATGGAATAATTTCAATATTTCTATAACTGTTGAGGCCTGTTTAGTGACCAATTGTATGGTCAATTTTGGAGAAGGTACCATGAGGTGCTGAGAAGAAGGCATATTCTCTTGCTTTAGCGTGGAATGTTCTATAAATATCTGTTAGATCCAGTTGGTCCATAGCTTCAGTTAGTTTCACTGTATCTCTGTTTAGTTTCTGGTTCCATGACTTGTCTATTTTTGATAGTGGGGTGTTGAAGTCTCCCACGATTATTGTGTGGGGTGCAATGTGTGCTTTGAGCTTTAGTAAAGTTTTTTTTTTTTTTTTTTTTTTTTTTTTTTTTTTTTTTTTTTTTTTTTTTTTTTTTTTTTTTTTTTTATGAATGTGGGTGCCCTTGCATTTAGAGCATAGATGTTCAGAATTGAGAGTTCATCTTGGTACACTTTTCCTTTGACCAGTATAAAGTGTCCCTCCATATGTTTTTTGACAACTTTTGGTTGAAAATCAATTTTATCCGATATAAGAATGGCTACTCCAGCTTGTTTCTTGGGACCATTTGCTTGGAAAATTGTGTTCCATCCTTTGACTCTTAAATAGTGCCTGTCTTTGTCACTGAGGTGCGTTTCTTGTATGCAGCAAAATGTTGGGTCCTCTTTACGTATCCAGTCCATTAGTCTATGTCTTTTTATAGGGGAATTGAGACCATTGGTATTAAGAGATATTAAGGAAAAGTGATTGTTGCTTACTGTTATCTTCTTAGTTAAAGTTGTCATTCTGATTGTGTAGCTATCTTCTATTGGGTTTGATGAAAGATTACCTTATTGATTTTTCTACAGTGTGGTTCACTATCTTGTGTTGGTATTTTTCACCCATTATTCTTTGCAGTGCTGGATTTGTGGAAAGATACTCTCTCACTGCTTTCAATATTCTTTCTTTGTTTAGTGCATTTTGTGTCTTGATTATTATGTGACAGGAGGAGTTTCTGCTCTGGTCCAATCTGTTTGGAGTTCTATGGGCTTCCTGTATGTTCATGAGCATCTCTTTCTTTAGGTTAGTGAAGTTTTCTTCTATAATTTTGTAGAAGATAAATATTGGGCCTTTAGGATGTAAATCCTTGCTTTCTTCTATTCCTATAATCCCTAGGTTTGATCTTCTCATTGTGTCCTGGAGTTCTTGGATGTTTTGGGTTACAAGCTTTTTGCATTTTGCATTTTCTATGACTGTTGAGTCAATGATTTCTATGGAATCTTCAGCATCTGAGATTCTTTCTTCTATCTCTTGTATTCTGTTGTTTTGTGGGAAGCCGTCCTGAGCTACTCAGATTTAATACTTACTCATGGCCCTAAGGTGGTAGCTGCTAAAATATGAGAACAATTAACTAGAGACTTCCCCATGAGCTGTCGGTGCAAGAAGAGTGCAAGTTCCTGAGTTCCTGCCCTAACCTCAGAATGTTCCTGCTGGCATTAACTCCGGGTGTCCTCACCAGATGACACTTCCTGCTTCCATAGCTAGGGGAGTCTCTGCCCTTCCCTCCTTTGTCTGGTGTGAAGGTTAATTCCTTCTCTGTAAGCCTTAAAACCCACTTACCTCCCCAACATTAAATGAAGCCTTGATACAACCCAGACTGACTCTGATTTTGTTAGCGTGCTTTGCTTCCCTTTTCTCTTCCCCCCATTTTTGACCCTCAGGTAGTGCCTCTTCAAGACCCTGGAAAAACTGAACCTGCTGGACGGGTCATAGTGGTGCCTGAACAGGGACCCGAAGAACAGGCAACTAGTGGACGATGGAGGAGAAATCCCGGGAAAAGGAATAAAGGAACCCACAGACCGCATCGCTAGTGCATCGCTGGAGGGGCGGGTGAGTGGTCAAACATTGTTGTCCTATTGTCATTGGGGAAAAAAAGAGGATAAAGAGGCTTGATTTATAGGAGAAATCAAGCAATCATTCAGGGAGAGAGGAGTAAGAGTTACGAAAAAAGATTTAATTAAGTTCTTTTGTTTTGTCAATGATAAATGCCCTTGGTTGGTTTTAAGTGGACCTGACATGTACCCGCTAATGTGGAATAGGGTTTGTAAAGAAATTAATAAGATTTTGAAAACAGATACAGGTGAACCAATGTCTGATACATTCTTTAGTTACTGGGGGCTCATTCAGAGTGCGAACGAGGACCCTGCTGAATATTGCCTCTGCCCTTTGTCTCGGGCAGCTTCTGTGACCTCACTTTCCCCTAAAAATAACTCTATTCGGTCATTATAGACAGGTCTGAGTGCCTGCCATGCGCTCCTGTAAATTCTCATTATCCTTTGCTCCCGAGGGACCCATCCCTTGCTGATAAGCCATTAAGTTAAGAGACCCCACTGGGGAGAAAGCCAACCTGGAGGAGAAAAGTTGCAGAGAGCAGGTAGCCCTCTTAAAGGAACTACGAGGGACAAATGGTAACCCTAACTTCAAGATGTATTTCAAAGTCAAATGCCTAGAAAAAGCCAGAGCCAAAACAAGCCCCTCCATGTGGCCTACCACCCTATACCCAGCAATAGGCATGAAGCACGGCTCCTCTCAGCCAGGTTCCTCAGACCTTTACTGGGTCCAGGCAATCACTAGAGATCGTCCTATACGATCAGCCTTAAAATAAATGGTAAAAGCTTTGAGGGCATCTTAGACTCAGGCACTGATTCTACTGTGATCTCAAAAAGTGCTTGCCCCCCCACCCCCGCTTGGCCTTTGTAAGCCTCTCTGACCCATCTGCAGGAGATTGGACAATCAAAAAATAATAATCTCCAGAGCTCACAGTTGCTGACTCCGGAGGATAATGAGGGAAATACTGGCTCTACTCAGCCCTTCGTGGTCCCTGTTCTACCTGTTAACCTCTGGGGAAGAGACATTCTCTCTCAAATGAAAGTCCTTATGTGTGGTCCCAATGCAGTTATTGCTCAACAAATGCTCTCCCAGGGCTATCTCCCTGGACAGGGACTTGGCAAAAATGGACAGGGAGACCCATGCCGGTAGAAGTCAGAAACTGCTGCTTAGGTGGCCGGAGAAAAACCTCTCATGGGCAGAATGTAAGACCTGGACTGCAGAGAAATTCCTGGGCTCTCCTCCCCTCTCCACAGGTGTGTGTGTTCGACTAGGTATCCTCCTTCCCCATTGTTAAATCTTAAACATGAGAAAAAGCAAGTTTCAGAAAAGTAGTTTTTCCATGTGTAGGACACAGTATAAAAAAAAAAAAAAAAAGAATGGTTGGAAGCTATTTCAGAACTTTCCTGGTGAGGACAGGAAAGCAGGAGATGTCCTGTTTTCTCTCTGAAACCTACTGGAGATCTCCTTAGTTCAGGTTAAGATATTTGTATGTCTTTGGGACATCAAGATCCTTCGCTGTCTGTTGTTTGTCTTTTGGTGCACCAAAACCTGTTCATATGTGTGTCAGTTTATGTTGTTCATTGTTTTGTTTGGCTGAATGATTGGTCGTTTTATGTTTTATGTTAAAAAGAAAAAAATGATAAAAAAAAAAAAAAACTTTATTTCTTGGCAGTCCTGTTAGTCCTAGTTTACACAGAGGATGCTAATTTGAGGTGCCTCACATTCATAAGTAGGAGTAAAACACAGCTAAAAGAAAAAAAAAGCCATGTGCAGCAGAGGACAATGGTGGTACACTCCTTTAACCCCAGCACTTGGGAGGCAGAGCACAGGGCAGCGCAGGGCAGCGCATGGTGCACTGGGCACAGACCAATAACGGCAGCTGCCAGAGAGAGCCCGAAACTCTGCCGGCCATGAGCAATTGGCCCTGGTGAACGGTTAAAGGCAGAGTGCTAGTGCCTCAAAGTCATTTGGCCTTGCTCCAGCTTGGAGGGACCCTGGAACTCTGTGGGCCATGAGCCGGTAGACCTGGCAGCAGCAACATGCTCAACTTTTTCTCTTAAAGGGCCAATGACCTCCAGTTTGGGAAAGCTCTGGTTTAACTGATAAGATTTGTGTAATTGCTTTATTCTTGTTTTTAATTAGGTCTTAATGGTATAAGGTTTTACATATCTTGACTATAGAGTTATAAATTAATTGGCTATGATTTAAAAGGTATAGTGTTATTAAGAAAACGCTTGTTTAAAACTGGTGATTCAGTGTCAGAGCCATCTTAACTAGCTACATGTGGCATGACGCAACCCAGGAAATACAGGCCTCTAAGATGCTTCTAAATTGGCATGGTGTTTCGTGTGACTCTTGGCCTGGAGATTGGACTTATAAGAAATACGATTTAAAATAATGTCCCTTTAATAATTTACACTGTCTTACACTTGAACATAAGAACAGGCAGGCAAACCTTGTGCTGTAAAGATAATACATTTGCCATTGATTTTAAAAAAAAAAAATAGATTGTTTAAAATTGGGACCTGCTTCCAAAGTTGCAGTTGTGCTCTAATATTGCAAGGAAAAATTGAGTTACAATAAAAATTGTAATGTGTGTCATTGGCTGACATTTTCAGTTTGCAGCCTGGTTAAAGGCTCATGATTCTTAACATATTTTGTAATTAAGATAATTTTAAGAATGGTACTGCTGTGGCCATTATAGACCTATTGCTACTTTCCCACAAGTTTATAGGCTACAATGGTGGAAGCAAAATTTAACCCTCCAAAATTAAAAGGGAGATCTCAGTGGAAATTTATTTGATATCAAACAGGCTCCTTTGACTACTATAAAACTGGGATCTTTCCAAGAATCCTGGAATTACAGGTTCCTTTTGTTAGTCAATCCTCAAATTGTCCTTGCTGGACTGGACAGGCGGGTTTGGGTCTGGTCTTAGATAAAAAGCTCAGATTAGAAGATGGTTAAGTTTGAGGAACTGCATGTAATGTCCTTGCCATGGATTCAAGGTGGGTCCTTGGACAAAAAAAGGGGGGGGGGATTTATATTTGAATTAATACAAGGCTTGGGGCTGCCTCAGTGGAAGCTTGTGAAAAACTATTTTTGCCTTACAGGCCTCAACTAGGGAATGTTTGGCTAAAAGGACATACCTTAAATTCTTATCCAGGTATGGTTTAAAAATGCAGTTCAAATCTATAAAAGGTCAATAAGGTATTAACATTTGGCCTGTCTGCTCCATACAAAATTTATAGGGTGTTTTTTGCTTTACATTCTGACAATTATAAAAGCATTTGCTTCTAACTTTAAAGAAGCAATAAAACAATTTCATTAGAAGCCTTTTCCCTCAAGGGATGTCTAATAGCCTAACCTTAAGTGAGAAAAGATAATTTGTCTCTATCTCAATACAAGAAGCTAGGATCTTAAATTGTTAAGTGTATAATGTACACGGAATGTTCATTACAGGCCTTTTCTCCTAATTATGGACTTTTAGAATTTTTACGTAAATGATTTGTAAAGGTTGTTAGGATATATTAATTGGCTTTATCTTATATTAACCTCATCTTAAACTTGCCCGTGGAAGACCTAAACCTGTTTTCAAGGTAAAAAACATTTGTTCCTCGTTTCAAACAGCAATCAAATTGGTTATTACAAAATATTGATGGTTGATTTATTACATGGCACGCCATTTTAAGGCAAAATTAATAATTGTTATCTAAAAGATAAATTATTAAAAATATGCCTCTATACATATTTTTATTGTTATAGATTTATACATCATCCTATAAAAATACATCTACTATGGGAGTAAAGCTCATATAATTAGATCACATGTTTATTCTTTTGAGTGTCCCCTTGCTTCAGCACAGATAATTGAATTGGGTGCTGTAGCTGTTCTTTTTAAAATGTTAAAAATCAAACTTTTGATTTATATATTAATTATATATATATATATATATATATATATATATATATATATATAACTTATGGCTTACAATTGCTTGCAATTGTTATTTTTTTTAATGCTACTAATACAAATGCAATTCAAAAAATTAATCAAAATATACATATGGCCATAGACAGCTTTTTAAGCTTTCTAGTTATAACTGTTTTTACATGTGTTATTTTTTATACTGAATGTTCCAAATCAGATTAAGACAAATATTATAACTGATTATTATAGTCAGTCATTTGAAATGTTATATTAATAATTTAATATTAGTCATATTACTGAGATTCTTCATAATTTGCAGAGGCAAGATATTATGGAACAGGCCCATAGAACTTTACAACAATATTTTTATAATAAAAGAAGGGAGAATCATATCTCTATATGCCCCAAACATTTACAAATTTTAATGCCAGGGAACTCTAAGTATAGAGAAGAGGCATGTTTGTGCTCTTTCTACAGGATACTGCTAGAGTATGCTGATGCCGAGACTTCTCCCTGGCTCTCCACCCTGCTACCCAGCCCTTTGAGGCTCCTCCTGGGTCTTTTGTTGCTTTTGTCATTTGGCCCCTGGGCTTTTAGCAGATTAACCAGTTTTGTTAAATCACAGATCGATTCTGCCTTGACAGACACGGAGGTAGTAAGTTCTCCACCCTTGTTGCAGGCACAGAACTTTCTTGGTTCTGTAAACTGTAGAAATGTCAATGCCAAGGAGGGTAAACTCCGGCTCCTATAGTGGCTGAGGGCCATAAGCTATGGAGTAGCCAATGACGGGAAATATTGTGGTGCCACGAGCCAGATGCACACTGCCTATTGGCTGCAGGGTGACTCCATGATGGGATTATTGTGAGTTCACTACCTGGATGCCCGTCACACCCACCAAGGGTCTTTTTAAGCCATTGGAGTGGGATGTGATGCCAGGAATGGGTGCAACTTACATAGACTAAGGCAGAGGCCCTGCCCTACTAGGATCTTAAAAGGCCTAGTTACTGCGGTGCTGGACATGGGGGCAAAACCACATAGCCTAAAACAGGTTCTCCACCAACCCTCTTTCCATAGCCACCCCCCAACTTAAGAAAGAAAAAAAGGAGGAGACATGGGAAGCCGTCTTGAGATATTCAGATTTAATGCTTACTCATGGCCCTAAGGTGGTGGCTGCTAAAATATGAGAACAATTAACTAGAGACTTCCCTATGAGCTGTCGGTGTGAGAAGAGTGCAAATTCCTGAGTTCCTGCCCTAACCTCAGAATGTTCCTACTGGTATTAACTCCGGGTGTCCTTACCAGATGACCTCCTCGCTTCCTGCTTCCATAGCTAGGGGTGTCTCTGCCCTTCCCTCCTTTGTCTGGTGTGAAGGTTAATTCCTTCTCTGTAAGCCTTAAAACCCACTTACCTCCCTGACATTAAATGAAGCCTTGACACAATCCAGACTGACTCTGATTTTGTTAGCGAGCTTTGCTTCCCTTTTCTCTTCCCCCCATTTTTGACCCTCAGGTAGTGCCTCTTCGAGACCCTGGAATAACTGGACCTGCTGGACAGGTCATTGTTTATGCTTGCATCTTTGACTCCTGAATTCTTTCCAAGGTGTTCTATTTTCAGATATGTCTCACTTTGTGATTTCTTTGTTGATTCTATTTCCAGGTTTAGATCCTGGATAGTTTTGTTCAGTTCCTTCACTTGTTTGTTTGTTTTTTTCCTGAAATTCTTTAAGGTATTTTTGTGCTACCTCTTTAAGGGCTTATACCTGTTCCATGTTCTCCTGTGTTTCTTTCAGGGATTTTTGTGATTCTTCTTTATGGGTTTCTGCATGTTGACCCATGTTCTCCCCTAATTCCCTATGGGATTTTTCTATTGTCTCTTTAAGGACTTTAACCTGTTAATCCATATTCTCCTGTATTTCTTTAAGAGATTTTTGTGTTTCCTCTTTAAGGACTTCTACCTTTTGATCCATAGTCTCTTGTCTTTCTTTAAGGGATTTTTGTGCTTCTACCTGTTGACCCATGATCTCTTGTATTCCTTTAAGGGAGTTATTTATGCCCTTCTTGAAGTCCTCCATCAGTGATATGAGATGTGATTTCAAATCTGGTTCTTGCTTTTCTGATGTGATGGAGTATGCAGGATTTGCTGTTGTGGGAGAGCTGGGTTCTGATGGTTGCCTTGGTTTCTAGTGGTAATGATCTTGCGTTTGCCTTTGGCCATCTCGTTATTTCTTGTGTTAGCTGGTCTTGCTGACACTATCTTCTCTATCCTGCTGGCCTGTGTTTCTGTATTCCTGGGATTCTCTTTCTGTCCAATTCCCTGCAAACATATGATTCTCAGAAAGTATGAGGCAATGGGATCTCCCCTGTGGCAGACTTCACAAGAGTTGAACGCCCTGCTCCTGCCAATTCTTCAATGCCCTGCTCCTGTAGGTTCTCTAATACCCTGCTCCCATCAGTTCTCTAGAGAGCATCAGGAAGTAGTGTCCTCTCTCTGACAGATGTGGTACAGGTCTCCCACATCCAACAGAAAGGGGCGGTGACAGGAGAGGATGGAATAGTAGAAGACGTGGAAGGGGATAGGTGAACTGGAGGTTGCTGTGTAGTAAGTCCCTGAGCAGAGGGGCTCCATAACTCTCTGTGTTGGGTGATGATGCTTACCTAATAACCTGCTCCTGTTGGTTCTCTAGAGAGCATCAGGAAGTGGTGTCCTCTCCATGCCAGATGTGGTGCAGGTCTCCCACCTCTGATTGAAAGGGGTGGCAACAGGGGCCATTATACAGCTTCTTTCTGGTTGTCTTCAAGTTGGCCCCAAAATGGGACCTCAGAGCTTCAGTACAATATTACACATTTTCCGCTCAATTGAAGCCTTAAAATGGTTTGATTAGAATTTGTATTTTCCTTCCCTGTCTCTCAAGGATTATTCATAGGGTCTTTTTTTTTTTTTTTAATTTGAGGAAGAACATTTTCAAAATTCCCTGGAAATATCTACTGATTATATTTCTTTCACTTTAGTGATAAATAAATGGAAAATAAAGAGCTTTGAAGTAGTAAGACACAAAAATAGAAGTAGGGAGGAGGTTACAAAAAACAGGCCCTTAAACTTCGGCTAGACATCCAGCACGCTGTGCTTGAAAATCAGAAGTACAGACACACACTGTACAGTTAAGGAATGGTCTTTGCTAAGGCTTCCATGATAACTAGACCATAGCTAACCACCAAGAACAGCCAATCAGCATTTTGATTTCTGGATCTCCAGTGACTGACTGAATACCTTGTGGCCAGTGACTGTCCCTGTTGCACGTGGAAGTTCAAGAGTCATGACTGATCTTGGTGTGTGTTGGATTTATGGGTATTTCCATTTTCTTGTTTGATTCCACATTAAGGCCTTGCTTTGACTTGGAGTAAGTTCTTTGAGGGCATATTATGTGGTGAGATATTCTGAAAGAAGCATTGGTATTGTGAAATACCCTATGAATTTGCCATTCTGTGTAACCAGATAGCCCTTGATACATATATAAAGGACAGGGGATCCGGTCCACTCCAGGTGTTGCTCAAGACTCCTAATCAGGTCTAAACTGAACTGCTGTGGATGGGGTATGGTGTCTGCTTAGAAGGAGAGCGTTTCTCTGACCTGGCTCTTAATAGTTCAAAGCAACAGCGTCAGAATACCAAGTTGCTCATGAATCTTGCATGGTATCTGATAAATCCTTGTGTGTGTCCATAACTTTAAAAATATGGGCTATTCTGTAAATCCACTCATTGTTTAGCCAGCTCTTGACATTCGCCTTGAGAGAATGTTTGTGGAATTCACTTGGAGAGGCAGGGGAATAGCCAGTAATGTAGCTCTTCTGTTGTTAGTAATTATAATTTAACTATATAGTAGTACTTGGCTCTTAGAAGAGGTTACTGCTAAATTTCGTTCAACCTGATGACATAGTCTGTCAGTTACCTATTTTCATGTCATTACAAATGGTCCAGTACATATATTCTATATTGGCTTATGACTGTGTGATACGATGCCAGTGCCAGTATGTATGACTGTGTGGTGTGGTGCCAGTGCCTGGGTTTCTCTCTATAAAGGAAGTGCTTTGCCAAACACAGTTTGCAAAGACTGTATGTCACTTCTGGGAAATAAGGTTGGCATGATCTGAGCCATCCAGGAGAAGGTTGGGTGATTAGAAGCTTGAGCTTCTTAGTTAAAGTGAAGACTTAATTTGGGCACCAGAAACCTAAAAATAATCTCACATCTTGAGCCACAACCTTCCCTTAAAGTATGCTTTACCCCAGCTACACACACACACACACACACAAATTCTGTTTGGGCTTATGGTTTAAGAAGTGAACAGAGACATTTGATGAGATTTGTTTAATGGCATACTGTAGGGGAATGCCGAAAACTTGCAGCCAATGTAAATTCCAAGTCTTATTATATGTTATTTTAAGACTGGGAAATTATCAAAATGCATATGAATCAAATTTTAATACATTCTCTGGGTGGATGCGGCTGTCTATTACACCATTCCTTTCTTTATGTTCTCAGGAATGGTTTTGACAGTGTAAAACTATGTAACATTAAAATTGAATAACATGCAAACCTATAAAAAAGAAAAATAAGAAAAATAAGAAAATTCTCTGGCTGCATAATAATCAAAATAGAAAATATACATTACAATGAATTTTATGCAGCAAGAATGGGAAAAGGCCAAGTAATATAAAAAAACACCTATTATAATTTCTTGGATTAGTTAAAACCAATAGAAGAGAAATGCATTTGCACACACTCAACCACCACTAACATCATAAAAACAGGAAGAAACAATAGTTGGCCATTACTATCTCTCAATGTCAATAGACTGAATTTCCCAGTAAAAAGACAGGGGCTAGGAGAACAGATGCATAAACAAGAACCATCATACTGTTGTATACAAGAATCATATCTCAGCAATAAAGATAGTCATTATTTTAGTATAAAAGGGTGGGGAATGGTTTTCCAAAGCAAATAGACCCAAGAAACAAGCTGGAATAGCCATTCTAATACCTCATAAAATAGACTTTCAACTGAACACAATGAAAAGAGACTGGGAAGGACACTCATATTCATTAAAGGAAGAAATGTGCCAAGAGGACATGTCAGTTCTCAACATCTATGCTCCAAATGCAAGTGCACCCACATTAATAAAAGAAACATTACTACTCTGAGCTCTGCTATTCCATGGAACCTCCATTCCTCCACTGCCTCTCTCTGTGCCTCCATCAGACCCTAAACTACTGAATAATATAACTTAGGCTCATTTCTGCCACCCATGTTTGCTGCTCTCTGAGCCCTGTGGGCCAAGATAAGGTGCAGTGAGCCCCTTGCTACCTCAGCAGGACCTCTATTCTATGTCACCTCTCCCGCCACCTTCATCAGAACTGAGGCTCCTAAAGCACACAGACCTGCTGGTCTGGAACTATATAGGCCAAAATGTCTGCCATACCAGGACCATTGAAGTTCACACCCCTTCCAATACCTAGTACAATGAGAACATCCAGGGTCCGGAAGCATCCAGGTGTCTAAAAGCCATTGAAGAACACAATCACCAAGAGTCAGGCAAATGTGACACTTCCAAAGCACAGCTACAATACTACAGCAAGCCCTAGATATCCTAACACAACAGAAACATAAGAAAATGACCTTAAATTCCAATCTTTTAAAGGTGATAAAAGCCTTTAAAGGGGACATGTACTAATGCCTTAAGGAAGTAAAGGAAAATACAAGCAAACAGATAGAAGCCTTTAAAGAGGAAACAAATAAGTCCCTTAAAGACATATAGGAAAATACAACCAAACAGGTGAAAGAAATGAATAAAACTGTGCAAGATATGAAAATGGAAGTAGAAGCAATAAAGAAAACACAAACTGAGGAGATCCTGGAGATGGGAAGTCTAAGGACGAGAACAGCAACAGCAGATTCAAGCATCACACAGAGAATGTAGGCAATAGAAAAAGAAAATCTCAGGTGTAGAAGATACAGTAGAAGAAGTTCGTACATCAGTCAAAGTAAATATTAAATCTTAAAAATTACCAACACAAACATCCATGAAATCAGGGATACCATGAAAAGCCCTAACCTAAGAAAAATAGTAATAGAGAAGGTGAAGAGTCAAAGTTCCAAGGCCCAGAAATTATTCTCAACAAAATCATAGAGGAAGCTCAGCTTCTGCATCTCAAGTTCTGAGGTTAAAGTGAGTATCACCACATCCTGTTCCACTGAGTTTTTTTTTTTTTTTTTTTGAGATGGACTCTTGCAGAGCAGAGCTGACTCTGTGGGAATGGCTGGCTAGTAGGCCTTGGGATCCTACCATCCAGATTACCATGGGGAAATTGGATTGCGTCTCTACAATGGAGGTAAGCAAGATTATGTCTGGAGTGCAGGAGATATCCTAGGGCATCTCTTAGTACTACCATGTCCTGTGATTAAAGTCAATGGGAAACTACAACAGCCTAATCCAAGCAGGATGACAAAGGATGGCCCATCAGGAATGAAGGTATGGGTCAATCCTCCAGGAAAAGAACCAAGACCCACTGAGGTGCTTGCTAAAGGTAAAGGAAATACAGAATGGGTAGCAGAGGAAGGTAGTTATAAATACCAGCTAAGACCATGTAACCAGTTGCAGAAATGAGGATTATAAGTAATATGAAAGCTTCTATCTTATTGTGTTAAGGATACATTTGTCTTTCTTCTAATTACTTTAACATCAATTGGTATTGAATCACTAAAAGAATGTTCCCAAGGGACATTGCCCCTTTGTAAATTTACAAATGCATTTGTGATTGTACGAGGAATAGTTATATCATGTTAGGCATATTCATGACCTTGCTAATTTTCAGGTGGACATGAGATATATTATTTGTGTCAAGTTGACAAGGGGTGGATTGTAGTGGCTATTCCTGGTTGTCAACTTGACTATATCTGGAATGAACTACAATCTAGAATTGGAAGGCTCACCTATGATCCTAATCTGGAGGCTTAGAGATATAAGTTTCTGACCTGGATCTCGGCATGGAGATCTTGAAGCATAGTGGCTATGAATTTCAGAAGATTAAGACAAGGAGATTGCCGAGTTCAAGATCATCTGGGATTAAAGGCACTGAGGCACACGCCTTTAATCTGGGCCACACCCTCTCTTGGAGACCTACAGCCTTTAATCTGGGCTACACCCTCTGCTGGAGATATATAAGGACATTGGAAGAAGGAAGATTTATTCACTCTTCCTTGCCTCATTGCCTGCTTGCCTCATGGGACTCAGCAACTGCTAGATCCTTGGACTTTCATCCGAACTGATGATGACCATTGTTGGGGAGTTGGACTATAGACTGTAAGTCATTGAAAAACTCCCTAACTATATAAAGACTACCCATACGTTCTGTGACTCTAGAGAACCCAAACTAATACAATTCCCAACTCAATAAAAGACATCGTTATTAACATATAAAAACACCAATTAGACTGTACCAGGAAAGAAAATCCTCCCTACACATAATAATCTAAACACAAAATCTACAGAAAAAAATGTTAAAAGAAGCAAGGGAGAAAACGCAGGTAACAAATTAAGGCAGACCTAAACAATTACACCCAACTTCTTAATAGAGAAGCTAAAATTTAGAAAGGACTGGACAGGCATCTTGCAATATCACACAAACAAACAAACAGATGCTAAACTAGGCTACTATACCCATTGGAACTATAAATCACCAAAGATGGCAAAACCATGATATTTCAAGACAAACTGAAATTCAAACATTATCTATCCACAAATCCATCCCTATGGGAAATACAAGAAGGAAAACCCCAAAGCAAGCAGGATAACTGCTTCCAAGAAAACACAGGAAATAAGGAATTCCATATCAGCACAAACAAGGAAGGCGCATAGAAACACACACACAAACACCCACACACACACCCACACACACACAGAGAGAGAGAGAGAGAGAGAGAGAGAGAGAGAGAGAGAGAGAGAGAGAGAAGGAGATACGGGGAAGGAGAGGGAGACCCAAGAAGCAAGCTGAAGAAGCCATCCATTCTAAAAGCTAATAAAAAAGACTTTCAACCAAAATTAATCAAAAAAGACAGGTAAGGTCACTTCATACTGATCAAGGGAAAAAACATCTACTAAGACTATGTCTCAATTCTGAACGCTTATGTCCCAAACACAAGGGCACAGACTTCAACTTCACATACACACACACACACACACACACACACACACACACACGCACGGACGCACGCACACATGTGCACACACACACACACACACACCTCCAGTTACTACTTTTATTTTTTATTTATTTATTTTATTTTCTATATCCCTTGTTTACATTCCATATGATTTTCCCTTTCCCTTTCCCCCCCTCCCCATAAGTCCCATAAGCCCTCTTCCCTCTGGCCATTCCCCAATCAACCCCCTCCAACTTCTCTGTCCTGGTAATCTCCTACAATGCTGCATCAAGCCTTTCCAGGACCCTCTCCATCCTTCTTCTTGGAAATAATTTGATATGTGAGTTCTGTCTTGGGTATTCAGAGTTTGTGGGCTAATAATCACTTACCATGACTGCATTCCATGTGTGCTCTTTTGTGAATGAGTTACCCCACTTAGGATGATATTTTCCAGAATTCCTCCTTTAACAATGAAAATAACAGTAAGTAACAATCACTTTTCCTAAATATCTGTTAAAATCAATGGTTTCCATTCCCCAATGAAAAGACAGAGACTAACAGACTGTATACGTAAACAGGACCCAACATTTTGCTGCATACAAGAAACCCACCTCAGTGACAAAGGCAGTCAGCACCTCAGAGTAAAGATTTAAAAACTATTTTCCAAAAAGTGGTCCCACGAAACAAGCTGGAGCGGCCAGTCTTATATCAGATAAAATCGACTTTCAACCAAAAGTTGTCAAAAAAGATAAGGAGGGACACTTCATATTGTTCAAAGGAAAAAATCTACCAAGATGAACTCTCAATTCTGAACATCTATGATCTAAATGCAAGGGCACCCACATTCATAAAAGAAACTTTTCCAAAGCTCAAATCACACATTGTACCCCACACAGTAAGAGTGAGAGACTTCAACACCCCACTCTCAACACTGAACAGTCATGGAAACAGAAGCTAAACAGAGACACAGTAAAACTAACTGAAGTTATGGACCAAATGGATCTACCAGATATTTATAGAACATTCCACCCTAAAGCAAAAGAATATACCTTCTTCTCAGCACTTCATGGTACCTTCTCCAAAATTGGCCATACAATTGTTCACAAAACAGGCCTCAACAGATACAGAAAGATTGAAAATTTTCCATGCACTTTATCAGATCACCACAGCCTAATGCTGGTCTCAAAAAAAAAAAAAACAAACAAACAAAAAAAAAACCAGAAAATACACATAAACATGGACATTGAACAATGCTCTTCTTAATGGTAGCTTAGTCAAAGAAGAAATAAAGAAAGAAATTAAAGACTTTTTAGAATTTAATGAAAATGAAGACATCATTCCAAAACTTATGGGACACAATGAAAGCAATGCTAAGAGGAAAACTGATAGCTCTAAGAACCTCCAACCAAGTTAAAAAAAAAATGGAGAGAGACTACACTAGCAGATTGATAGTGCACCTGAAAGTACTAAAACAAAAAGAAGCAAATACACTAAAAAGTAATACATGGTAGGAAATAATCAAACTTGGAGCAAAAATCAATTTAATACAACATAAAGAACTATACAAAGAATTAAAAAAAAAAAAAAAAACAGGAGCTGGGTCTTAGACAAAATCAGAAAGATAGACACTAAGTCAGACTAGCCAGAGGGCACAAAGGCACTACCCAAATTAATAAAATCAGAAATGAAGAGGGAGACTGTACTGGCTAGTTTTGTGTGTCAACTTGACACAGGTGGGAGTTATCACAGAGAAAGGAGCTTTAGTTGGGAAAGTGCCTCCATGAGATCCAGCTGCAGGACATTTTCTCAATTAGTGATCAAGGGGGAGGGCCCCTTGTAGGTGGTACTAACTTTGGGCTGGTGCTCTTGGGTTCTATAAGACAACAGGCTGAGCAAGCCAGGGGAAGCAAGCCAGTAAGAAACATTCCTCCATGTCCTCTACATTAGCTCCTGTTTCTTGACCTGCTTGAGTTCCAGTCCTGACTTCCTTTAGTGATGAACTGCAACATGGAAGTGTAAGCTCAATAAACCCTTTCCTCCACAACTTGCTTCTTGGTCATGATGTTTGTGCAGGAGTAGAATCCCTGACTAAGACAAATTGGAACCAGCATAGTGGGGTATTCCTGTGACAACCTGACCATGTTTTGGGTAGGACTGTGGAAGTACTTTGGAACTTTGAGGTAGAAAAGCCATTAGAATATTAAGACTTCGGTGGAAAGTTATGAAGGAGCTTGGAAGACAATGTTAAGAACAGTGCAAAAGATGGAGGCCTGGCATGTGAAATGTCAGAGGGAAAATTAAAGTCTCTTACAGTGGCCATGTTTTGATTGTGAATATTCTGTGGTTTTGGTGAGCTGGGGCTGAAGAATCAGCTGTGAGTAACAGGATACCAGAACCACTATATCGAACCTTTGTGTTACTGGGACTATTGATGCTGGTTAGCTGGAGCTAAGAAATTAGCAGTGATTAAGAAGAAACCAGCATCACTGAGGTGAAATCTTCTGGGAAGTGTTTTCTGAGAGCACAGAGGCTGTGTTCCAGAGATAGCCACAGTTATATTTTGTGCTGTGGCTGGACTTGGTCCTTTGAAAGAGTCACCCAGGTGGTTCTGTTTTTGAAGGCATGAAGGGCTCATGAAGAGCTGCTGAGGCTCTTGGCACAGTGAGAGGCCACAGAAGGCCATTGGTGAAGGTGCAGCCTCAGTTGGCCCAGGACTTGAATGGGTCATGCATAGGAGCAGAGGCTTGTCACCCTGATGAGAGCCTATGAGAGGCTATTGGTGAAGCCTAATTACAGTGGAAGATAGCAGCATTTTGGAGATGCCAGTACCATGCGATGACCACCAAGAACATCAGCAGCAGTGGAGTACAGGCAGCTGGAGCCTAGAAGACAAGCTGTGTGCTACGAAGGGCAGAGCTAAAGAAGTGACCCAAGCCCTTGGAGGAGCCCAGAAGATCATGAGTTGGATCCCAGACATTGAAACATTGGAGTTTTAATTTTGGTTGTGACTATGCTCTGATATGTTTCCCTCTTGAAGGAAGAAAAATATTTTAGTGGAGCCCACAGTTGAGATAATTTGAATTTTTAAAAGACTTTGAATTTGAAAGATATTGGACATTTTAAGGTGATTGAACTTTTAATATGTAAAGACTGTGGTACTTTTAAAGTAATTTAGATCTTGCGGATGAATAAGAACGTAAGGGTTGAGGCTTAATAGTGATGTGTTTGTGTGTCAAGTTGACAAGGGGTCAATTGTACTGGCTAGTTTTGTGTGTCAACTTGACACAGGCTGGAGTTATCACAGAGAAATGAGCTTCAGTTAGGGAAGTGCCTCCATGAGATCCAGCTGTGGAGCATTTTCTCAATTAGTGATCAAGGGGTAGGGCCCCTTGTGGGTGGTACATCCTTTGGGCTGGTGCTCTTGGGTTCTATAAAAGAGCAGGCTGAGCAAGCCAGGGGAAGCAAGCCAGTTAGAAACATTCCTCCATGTCCTCTACATTAGCTACTGTTTCTTGACCTGCTTGAGTTCCAGACCTGACTTCCTTTCATGATGAACTGCAACGTGGAAGTGTAAGCTCAATAAACCCTTTCCTCCACAACTTGCTTCTTGATCATGATGTTTGTGCAGGAATAGAAACCCTGACTAAGACAGAGACATAACAACAGAAACTGTGGAAATTCAAAAAAAAATCATCATATTCTACTACAAGAACTTATCCTTAACAAAATTTGAAAATCTCCATGAAATTGACAAATTTCTAGATATATACCAGGTACCAACGTTAAAAACTGCATGGTATTGGTACAGTGACAGGCAGGCAGATCAATGGAATAGAATTGAAGACCCAGAAATGAACATACACCTATGGTCAATTGATCTTTGACAAAGGAGCTAAAACCATCCAGTAGAAAAAAAGATAACCATTTCAACAAATGGTTCTGGTTCAACTGGGGGTCAGCATGCAGAAGAATGCAAATTTATCCATTCTATGTCCTGGTACATAGCTCGAGTCAAAGTGGATCAAGGACCTCCACATAAAACCATACACACTGAATCTACTATAAAAGACACTGGGGAAGAACCTTGAGGACATGGGCACAGGGGAAATTTTCCTGAACAGAACACCAATAGCTTAAGCTCTGAGATCAAGCATTGACAAATAGGACCTCATAAAATTTCAAAGTTTCTGTAAGGCAAAGGACACTGTAAATAGGACAAAATGGCAACCAACAAATTTGGAAAAAATCTTTACCAACCCTACATTAGATATTCGAGGGACAATATCCAATATTTACAAAGAACTCAAGAAGTTAGATTTCAGAGAACTAAATAACCCTATTAATAAATGTCATTCAGAGCTAAACAAAGAATTTTCAATTGAGAAATACTGAATGACTGAGAAACACCTAAAGAAATGTTCAACACCCTTAGTCATAAGGGAAATGAAAATCAAAACAATCCTGAGATTCCACCTCACACAAGTCAGAATGGCCAATATCAAAAACTCAGTGGACAGCAAAGGCTGGAGAGGATATGGAGAAGGAGGAATGCTCCACCACTATTGGTGAAATTGCAAGCTGATGCAGCCACTCTGGAATTCAGTCTGGTGGTTCGTCAGAAAACTGGGCATAATATAGGCAGAGGTCACCATTATACCACTCCTGGGCAAATACCCAGAGGATTCTCTGGCATGTAGTAAGGACACATGCAACACTATGTTCATTTTAGCCCTATTTATGATAGGTAGCTAGAAGCTGGAAACAACCCAGATGACCCTCAATGGAGTAATGGGTACAGAAAATGTGATATATATATACACAATGATATACTACTCATCTATTAAAAGCAATGAATTAACAGCTTGCTCTGGCAGCACGGAGCTTAGGTTCCAGTCCTGAGGCCTCTTTGGGGAGCCTTCAAATCTCCAGTTTGGGATTCAGAACAGCCTGTGCTGCAATGCCACATCTCCAAGCCTGCAAGATGCAAGAGGGGCATCCGGGAGGCCGGCTGGGAGGAGTCAGTGTGCTCTGGTGAGTCCAGCAGGCCCCTACGGGAGCCTTCAGGTGTCTGCTTTGGGATCTGAACAGCCTGGGCCACAGTACCCTGTCTACAGGCAGGGCAGGAGGTGAGGTGTGCACCAGAGGCCACCTGGGAAGAGGCAGCTTGCACTGGTGAATCCAGCATTGACAAGACCAACTAACACCAGTGAAAATAGATGGCAAAAGGCAAACACAGGAACGTCACTAACAGAAATCAAGGCAATATGGCAGCATCTGAACCCAATTCTCCTTTATCAGCATGTCCTAGATACTCCATCACACCAGTAAAACAAGATTTGGATTTAAAATCACTGGTCATGATGCTGGTACAGGAACACATGAAGGACATACATAAGGAAATTCAGGAGAAAATGCATCAAAAGTTAGAAGCCCTTACAAGGGAAACACAAAAATCATTGAAAGAAATTCAGGAGAATACAAAAGCCAATAAGGAGGAAATGGAAAAATCACTTAAAGAAATACAGGAGAACTTTGGTCAACAGGCTGAGGTCATGAAAGAGGAAACACAAAAAGCTCTTAAAGAATTACAGGAAAACACAAACAAGCAAGTGAAGGAGCTAAGCAAAACCATCCAGGATCTAAAATCAGAAGGAGAAACAACTAAGAAAACTCAAAGGGAGACAACTTTGGAGATATAAAACCTTGGGAAGAAATCAGGGGACATAGATGCAAATATCAACAACAGAATACAAGAGATAGAAGAAAGAATCTCAGATGCTGAAGATTCCATAGAGACCATGGACTCAACAGTTAAAGAAAATGCAAAATGCAAAAAGCTTATAACCCAAAATATCCAGGAAATCCGGGACACAATGAGAAGACCAAACCTAAGGATTATAGGCATAGATGAGAGTAAAGATTTACAACTTAAAGGGCCAGCAAATATCTTCACTAAAATTATGGAAGAAAACTTCCCTAACCTAAAGAGAGAGATGCCCATGAATATACAAGAAGCCTACAGAACTCCAAACAGACTGGACCAGAACAGAAATACCTCCTGTCACATAATAATCAAAACACCAAATGTACTAAACAAAGAAAGAATATTAAAGGCAGTAATGGGAAAAGACCAAGTAACATATAAAGGAAGACCTATCAGAATCACAGCAGACTTTCACCTGAGACTATGAAGGCTAGAAGATCCTGGGCAGATCTCATGCAGACTCTAAGAGAACACAAATGCCAGCCAAAACTACTATATCCAGCAAAACTCTCAATCACCATAGATGGGGAAACTAAGATATTCCATGACAAAACCAAGTTTACCCAATATCTATCCACAAACCCAGCCCTACAAAGGATAATAGGAGGAAAACACCAATACAAGGAGGGAAACTTCACCCTGGAAAAAGCAAGATATTAACCTTCTCTCATCAAATCCAAAAGAAGTTAACCAATCAAATTTAAAAAATAACATCAAAAATGACAGGAAGTAACAATCTCTATTACTTAGTATCTCTTAACATCAATGGACTCAATGCCCCAATAAAAAGACATAGACTAACCAACTGGATACATAAACAGGACCCTACATTTTGCTGCATACAGGAAACACACCTCAGGGTCAAAGACAAACACTACCTTAGAGTAAAAGGCTGGAAGACAATTTTACAAGCAAATCATCTCAGGAAACAAGCTGGAGTAGCCATTCTAATATCAGATAAAATAGACTTTCAACCAAAAGTCATCAAAAGAGACTGTGAGGGATACTTCTTGCTGGTCAAAGGAAAAATACAAGAAGAACTCTCAATCCTGAACATCTATGCTCCAAATGCAAGGGCACCCTCATTCATAAAAGAAACTTTACTAAAGCTTAAAGCACACATTGCACCTAACACAATAATTGTGGGTGACTTCAACACTGCACTTTCCTCAATGGACCAATCAGGAAAACAGAAACTGAACAGGGACACAATGAAACTAATTGAAGCTTTGGACCAATTAGATTTAACAGATATATATAGAACATTCTATCCTAAAGCAAAAGAATATACCTTTTTCTCAGCACCTCATGGTTCCTTCTCCAAAATCGACCATATAACTGGTCACAAGACAGACCTCAACAAATATAAGAAAATCGAACTACTCCCATGCCTCCTATCAGATCACTATGGAGTAAAAGTGGTCTTCAATAGCAACAAAAACAACAGAAAACCCACATACAACTGGAAACTGAACAATATTCTACTCAATGATACCTTGGTCAAGGAACACATAAAGAAAGAAATTAAAGGCTTTTTAGAACTTAATGAAAATGAAGACACAACATACCCAAATCTATGGGACACAATGAAAGCAGTGCTAAGAGGAAAACTCATAGCCCTGAGTGCCTCCAAAAAGAAAATGGAGAGAGCATACACTAACAGCTTAATGACACACCTGAAAGCCCTGGAACAAAAAGAAGCTATTTCACCCAGGAGGAGTAGAAGGCAGGAAATCATCAAACTCAGGCCCGAAATCAATCAAGTAGAAACAAAGAGAACCATACAAAGAATCAACAAAACCAGGAGCTGGTTCTTTGAGAAAATCAACAAGATACATTAACCCTTAGCCAGACTAACCAAAGAGCACAGAGATAGTATCTAGATTAACAAACTTAGAAATGAAAAGGGAGATATAACAACATAAACTGAGGAAATTCAAAAAATCATTAGATCCTACTACAAAAGCCTATGCTGAACACAACTGGAGAATCTGGAGGAAATGGACAGTTTCCTAGACAGATATCCGACACCAAAACTAAATCAAGATCAAATAGATCAACTAAAGATTCTCATAACACCAGAAGAAATAAAAAGGGCCATAGAAAGTTTCCCAACCAAAAAAAGCAGGGGACCAGGTGGCTTCAGTGCAGAATTCTATCAGACCTTCATAGAAGACCTAACACCAATACTCTTCAAACTATTCCACAAAATAGAAACAGAAGGCACTCTACCCAACTCGTTCTATGAAGCCACAATTACACTGATACCAAAACCACACAAAGATATAACAAAGAAAGAGAACTTCAGGCCAATTTCTCTTATGAATAATGATGTAAAAATAATTAATAATATTCTTGCCAACCGAATTAAAGAACACATCAAAACAGTCATCCACCATGATCAAGTAGGTTTCATCCCAGGGATGCAGGGATGGTTCAATATAAGTAAATATATCAATGCTATCCACTACATAAACAAACTCAAAGAAAAAAAACCACATGGTCCTTTCATTAGATGCAGAAAAAGCATTTGACAAAATTCAGCATCCTTTCATGCTAAAAGTCTTGGAAAGAACAGGAATTCAAGGCCCATACCTAAACATCGTTAAAGCAATATACAGCAAACCAGTAACCAACATCAAACTAAATGGAGCGAAACTTGAAGAAATCCCTCTAAAATCAGGAACTAGTCAAGGCTGTCCTCTCTCTCCATATCTTTTCAATATAGTATTTGAAGTTCTAGCTAGAGCAATTAGACAACATAAGGAGGTCAAGGGAATACAAATTGGAAAGGAAGAAGTCAAATTATCACTATTTGTAGATGACATGATAGTCTACTTAAGTGACCGGAAAACCTCCACCAGAGAACTCCTAGAGCTGATAAACAACTTCAGCAATGTGGCTGGTTATAAAAATCAACTCAAGCAAATCAGTTGCCTTCCTATACTCAAAGGATATGCAAGCTGAGAAAGAAGTTAGGGAAATGGCACCCTTCACAATAGCCACAAACAATATATAGTATCTTGGTGTGACTCTAACCAAACAAGTGAATGATCTGTCTGACAAGAACTTCAGGTCTCTGAAGAACGAAATCGTACAAGACCTCAGAAAATGGAAAAATCTGCCATGCTTGTGGATCGGCAGGATTAATATAGTTAAAATGGCCATCTTGACAAAAGCAATCTACAGATTCAATGCAATCCCCATCAAAATCCCAACTCAATTCTTCACAGAGTTAGAAAAAGCAATTCTCAAATTCATCTGGAATAACAAAAAACCCAGGAGAGCTAAAACTATTCTCAACACCTCAAAAAATGGGAAAACCTCCCATGCTCATGGATCGGTAGAATCAATATAGTTAAAATGGCCATTTTGCCTAAAGTACTATACAGATTCAATGCAATACCCATCAAAATCCCAACTCAATTCTTCACAGAGTTAGAAAGAGCAATTATCAAATTCATCTGGAACAACAAAAAACCCAGGATAGCTAAAACTATTCTCAGCAACAAAAGGAAATCTGGGGGAATCAGTATCCCTGACCTCAAGCAATACTACAGAGCAATAGTGCTAAAAACTGCATGGTATTGGTACCGTGACAGGCAGGAGGATCAATGGAACAGGATTGAAGATCCAGAAATGAACCCACACACCTATGGCCACTTGATCCTCGACAAAGAGGCTGAAAACATCCAATGGAAAAAAGATAGCCTTTTCAACAAATGGTGCTGGTTCAACTGGAGGTCAGCATGCAGAAGAATGCGAATTGATCCATCCTTGTCTCCTTGTACTAAGCTCAAATCCAAATGGATCAAGGACCTCCACATAAAGCCAGACACTCTGAAGCTAATAGAAAAGAAACTGGGGAAGACCCTTGAGGACATCGGTACAGGGAGAAAGTTCCTGAACAGAACACCAATAGCGTATGCTCTAAGAGCAAGAATTGACAAATGGGACCTCATAAAATTACAAAGTTTCTGTAAGGCAAAGGACACCATCAAGAGGACAAATCGGCAACCAACAAATTGGGAAAAGATCTTCACCAATCCTACATCAGACAGAGGGCTAATATCCAATATATATAAAGAACTCAAGAAGTTAGACTCCAGAAAACCAAACAACCCTATTAAAAAATGGGGTACAGAGTTAAACAAAGAATTCTCCCCTGAAGAACTTCGGATGGCGGAGAAGCATCTTAAAAAATGCTCAACTTCATTAGTCATTAGGGAAATGCAAATCAAAACAACCCTAAGATTTCATCTTACACCAGTCAGAATGGCTAAGATTAAAAATTCAGGAGACAGCAGGTGTTGGAGAGGGTGTGGAGAAAGAGGAACACTCCTCCACTGCTGGTGGGGTTGCAAATTGGTACAACCACTCTGGAAATCAGTCTGGCGGTTCCTCCGAAAACTGGGCACCTCACTTCCAGAAGATCCTGCTATACCACTCCTGGGCATATACCCAGAAGACTCCCCACCATGTAATAAGGATACATGTTCTACTATGTTCATAGCAGCCCTATTTGTAATTGCCAGATGCTGGAAAGAACCCAGGTATCCCTCAACAGAAGAGTGGATGCAAAAAATGTGGTATATCTACACAATGGAGTACTATTCAGCCATTAGAAACAATGAATTCATGAAATTCTTAGGCAAATGGATGGAGCTAGAGAATATCATACTAAGTGAGGTAACCCAGACTCAAAAGGTGAATCATGGTATGCACTCACTAATAAGTGGATATTAACCTAGAAAACTGGAATACCCAAAACATAATCCACACATCAAATGAGGTACAAGAAGAAAGGAGGAGTGGCCCCTGGTTCTGGAAAGACTCAGTGAAACAGTATTCAGCAAAACCAGAACGGGGAAGTGGGAAGGGGTGGGTGGGAGGACAGGGGAAGAGAAGGGGGCGTACGGGACTTTCGGGGAGTGGGGGGGGCTAGAAGAGGGGAAATCATTTGAAATGTAAATAAATTATATCGAATAAAAAAAAAAAAAAAAAACTATTCTCAACAACAAAAGAAATTCTGGGGGCATCAGTATCCCTGACTTCAAGCAATACTACAGAGCAATAGTATTAAAAACTGCATGGTATTGGCACAGTGATGGACAAGCAGACCAATGGAATAGAATTGAAGATCCAGAAATGAACCCACACAACTATGGTCACTTGATCTTCGACAAAGGAGCCAAAAACATCCAGTGGAAAAAAGATAGCCTTTTCAACAAATGGTGCTGGTTCAATTGGAGGTCAGCATGCAGAAGAATGCGAATTGATCCATTCTTATCTCCATGTACTAAACTTCACTCCAAGTGGATCAAGGACCTCCATGTAAAACCAGACACACTGAAACTAATAGAAAAGAAACTGGAGAAGACCCTTGAGGACATGGGCATGGGGGAAAAGTTCCTGAACAGATGACCAATAGCTTATGCTCTAAGATCAAAAATTGACAAATGGGACCTCATCAAATTACAAAGTTTCTGTAAGGCAAAGGACACTGTTAAAAGGACAAAACAGCAACCATCAAATTGGGAAAGGATATTCACCCACCCTACATCTGATAGGGGGCTAATATCCAATATATACAAGGAACTCAAGAAGTTAGACCCCAGGGAAACAAATAACCCTATTAAAAAGTGGGGCACAGATCTAAACAAAGAATTTTCACTTGAAGAATTTCGGATGGCCAAGAGGCACCTTAAGAAGTGCTCAACATCATTAGTCATTAGGGAAATGCAAATCAAAACAAAGCTGAGATTTCACCTTACACCAGTCAGAATGGCTAAGATCAAAAACTCAGGAGACAACAGGTGTTGGCGTGGATTTGGAGAAAGAGGAACATTCCTCCACTGCTGGTGGGGCTGTAAAATGGTACAACCATTTTGGAAATCAGTCTGGTGGTTCCTCAGAAAACTGGACATGACACTTCCAGAGGACACCGCTATACCTCTCCTGGGCATATACCCAAAGGATTCCCCGGCATGCAATAAAGACACATACTCATTATATTCATAGCAGCCTTATTTATAATAACCAGAAGCTGGAAAGAACCCAGATGCCCCTCAAAGGAGGAATGGATACAGAAATTGTGCTATATTTACACAATGGAATACTACTCAGCAATTAGAAACAATGAATTCACAACATTTTTTGGCAAATTGTTTGATATGGAAAATATCATCCTAAGTGAGGTAACCCAGTCACAAAGAATACACATGGAATGCAATCTCTGATAAGTGGATATTAATTAGCCCAGAAGCCCTGAATACCCAAGGCACAAATCGCATAACAAATGACTCCCATGAAGAAGTATGGAGAAGGTCCTGATCCTGGAAAGGATTGATGTATCATTGGAGGGGAATATAAGGACAGAGAAAAAGAGGAGGGAGGTGATTGGAGAATGCATGGAGAGAAGAAGGCTTATGGGACATATGGGGAGGGGGGTATCCGGGAAAGGGGAAATCATTTGGAATGTAAACAAAGAATATAGAAAATAAAAATAAAAAAAGCAATGAATTAATGAAATTCCTTTGCAAATAGGTGGAACTGGAAAAATATCATCCTAAGTGAGGTAACCCAATCACAAAATAATACACATGGTATGTACTCACTGATAAGTAGATATTAGCCCAGAAGCTTGGAATACCCAACACACAATTCACATATCTAATAAAGCCCAAGGAGAAGGAAGGAGTGGGCCCTGGTCCTGGAAAGGCTCAGTGCAGCAGTGTAGGGGAATACCAGGACAGGGAAGCAGGAGGGGATTGATTGGGGAACAGGTGGAGGGGAGAGGGCTTATGGGACTTTTGGGGAGGGGGGATCCAGGAAAGGGGAAATCATTTGAAATGTAAATAAAAATATATCTAATAAAAAATTTTTAAAAAAGAATACATAATGTAGAACGTGTAAAGTGCCAGGCACACAGTAGGCTCTCTATGAATCCTGAATCACTATATGTGTGTGAATATATTAAAGATGCACATGAATGAATAGTGTATGCATTAACTTGCAGCAGTGCTCCTTGTTTTGAGCCTGTAGCATTCATTACAATCACAGAGTGCCCATGATCTCAGAGAATGAAGTTGGTATCTAGGACTAGGGCCAACCTCTCTCCTCTGTCTCCTACTTCGGTTTTCAACAATCCTTTCATAGGATCTTTTCAGCTATCACTGCCACTGTCCCCTAAAACAGGAAAATAATTCACTCAGTTTCTCTTGCCTCTCCAGCTTACACTTGTCTTGACCTATGTTCTGGGTTGCTGAGTACAAACTAATTCTTTCAGGAACCAAGGAAGTGGCCAATCTTCCCAGTTTTCACAGCAAAGGGTCTGTCCATGACACTCTGGAACAGTCAGTCACAAGGCTAATACTACTCCACAAGATATGAGTTGCTGTGGACCCACATTCAGGTGCAGAAGCCTTTTCTCCACCATGCATGGAGCCTAAGTCCTGTAGTGGTGTCCTGGTCATTTCTCTATTGTACTTATAGGATCCAAGACAAGACCACATGCAGTGGGTCTTACTCAGTGTCACAGTACTGGATTTGTGGTACCCAGAGGGTGGAGGTCATGTTTTTGCAGCTCATATCCATCCATCCAGCACTGCCAGTATCATCACTCTAAAATTCAACTCTGGTGCTGACATTTCTCTCCTTAAGCCCTTCAATGACTACTTTTCTGCACAAAAAAGTACTAGCATAAAAAAGCAAAATCGCATAATACTCAGAAAAAATTAAATTTACTACCATAGCTCATAAGGTCCTAATATTGTTCATCCTCTAATTATTCTTCACAGTCTAGGGTATCCATATTTTTATCTGAATCTGCATGAGGCCAAGTATCAAGTGTATCAGGATTCATGAACAGCTTGAGTGGGTGATCCAGCATGATTGGCTCCTAATAATTATGTTCAACCAACTAGAACCGAGGCTGATTCATGATATCACAGCATGTCAGGGGACTTTACTCCAGAAAAGTGGCATGAATTTCCAGATTTGCTTGCTCTTCTTGATTTCTTTCAACTCTAAGCAGAGGGAGCAATGCTGCTTGGTCACAAGTAAAATATTGCAGGGGCCCTTTCCCTGAATGGGATGTTCTGAGAGCCTATTGGATCAAATGGGCAATTTTTAAGGTCCCATTCATAAGAGGAAATAAATACTGCAAAGAAGAAATAACCTAGATCATGTTGGACAGAAGGGAATTATCCCAGTTTATGTTCTGTAGAGAAGGAATGTCCAGGCACCTCTACTTCTTCAGAGAACTCTATATAATTCCTATCTCTGAGTACTCCACTGGGGCTTGACAGCAATCTAAGGTTTCTTCTGACAGGTTGGTCAAAGTCCCTGGATCTGTTCCCTACTTAAACTTACAGTAAGACGCATAGATGTGGAAGTGGAGGACAGATACCTAACTTGTGAGCAGCTTAATGTTAAATGACCTTGAACAAGACTAAAATATTCTGATTCAAAGACAGTATGTTACAGCAGGCCCCCTTTGTCATAACATTAAAGTCAGTGGCTACTATGGTTACATGAAATATGTCTAAGGACCTCTTCAGAATATATTAAATCAGGATGTCAGCCCCTTACAGTAGTGGGTTAATTTCTAGGGGCAGGGCATATCTAAGACATTATGGATTTATTAGCTGGAGACAGAAATTGTTCTGGTTCTAGAAGGATCGGTCTGAATCCCCATTGTGACTGCAAAAATTCTAATGCACATTAATTCTTAAAGGACTATATTTGTGGCCTTCCTGAGACCTTGAGGAGGTTTAAAATCCTTTGCTCATCAATCATCTATCTCAGGATCCCTTCAGACATTTTTGATATGTGTGACACACTTGTTCTGAAGTGGTGAGTATGTAGTCCATTTGGGCAATTAGAGAATGTCTGAGGTTTTCTGGTTCTCAAATGAATGCTGTGTCTATATTTCACTGAACTCTGGGGAGTATCTGACACCGTTGATGTTGAAGAGGTACATCTGAAACCCCCTAAAGTTCTTAGTGAAAACTAAGATGATTGTGAGACACAATGTTTCTAAACAGATAAGAGTAAGACCAGTTAGGCTATTGGGGAAGATTTAAATACTTCTAGTTCTGAATAGACAGATCAGAAATCTCCTTGTTCCATACAATAGTTTGGAAGATTTGTGATTCTGGAGCAGTAGGTGTGAACCCAACTTGAAAATGATTTGGAATTCATTTGGCTTTCCTGGTTTAGACATAGTATGCCTGTGGGAGGACCACTTGAGCCCTTGAGAATTACTTAATCTCTATTTCAGGTACTGGGAAAGTATGAGTCTTTCTGGTTTTGAAGGAATAAATCTGAGGCCAGATTTTCAGAAACACAATTTGGAGGATTCTTGTATAAAATGAGAGTGTTTGAGGTATCCACAACCAGAAATTATTAAGAACCATTCCTTATAGGCAGAAGGTCTAATATTATGTTGGGGAAAGCAGAAAGAGTAAAGCATCTTATGTGTAGCGGAGGAAGATCAAAGGTCAATTTGAGGAGTTCAGAAGGCCTGAACATTTCCTTATACAATCTTCACAAGAACCTAGAACATCTATATCATGCAGGCCAGGCAGAAGTGTAATAAATCTCCAACATGCTAGGTAGTAGTTCACAGGTAGGTCTCATGATAAATCAGCTGCCTACTTCTGAACATGAAGGACCTAGTTTCTTCATTCCTTCTGACGAAGCTTGAGGCAGAGATCCTAGTTTTATGGCTTTGCTAGCTACTTTTAGGCTCTAGTTCTTTTGATAGAGGGTGTGAGGTTAGTGGATCAGAATAAAACTTATTCAGTGCATCTTGGATAATAGGAGTTGATTTGTCATTCATTGGGTCAGATAAAGTAGGTCTAGGTCTATAATAGTAAGAACATTTTATTCCCCATGAGCAACAAATTGTGTAGCATGTTCTTCTAGCTAAATATCATGAGCTACTCTTAATAAGAAAGGGAACACCTCCCATGCTTTAATAAGAGGGCCCAATCTGATGCATCAATGAGCATCTGAGGCGGCTAGGATAGGAAGTCATATTTTTGACAGATGGTTGATTAGAAGAAAGAGTTCTAAACTCTTGTTGTTCATATGGGGTACAAGATGGAAAAACATGAGGGTGGTTTGTGGATGAAAAGGACTTAAGATGCCATGGTAAGAGAGTTCTGGCCCAGGCTCCTCTACTGAGATGGAATGCTTTAGTAGTTCCATTTGGCAGGCCAGGACGCTCTTGTTCCTTTTTGGGCAGAAGGAAAAATTTTTGTGTTCTCTTTTGTCACAAGGAGCATCTCTGAGAAACAGTTTCTTAAATGGGGTATTAAAGAGGACCTCTCTTTCAGCCTGAAACATTCTGAGGCTACCTGAAACCTGGCACCTTATCTCATGTCTTCTTGGTGGGACATAGAGATACTGAGACCACATTGGCCATACAAGGAAGGCCTGATAACTCCTTTAGGGGAGAAGACAGAACTAAAGCTCCCCTTTAATAGTAAGGTACTTAGGAGACTACATGGGACTAAATGTGAATATTTGTGGGCTCCTTTGACTGAGAAGTTACAAAGGGGGAACCATAATAATATTGGAAGGCAGTGTCTCTCCCTTGGTAAGAGAGAGAAGATCTCAGGTCCCCTCATTGGAATATGTTGTGTCTGAATTTTCTTGGATAACAGGGAATAATATGATGCTCCATTTTGGAATTGTTACTGATATAAATGAGTCCCCATGGGACAGGAAACAAATTTCTGCCCCCTACCCCACTATTGCACTAATAGAAGGTTTCTCTTCATCTTGGACAAAAAGAACATTTTTTGAGCACTCCTTAGTAGAAAGATGGTAGGTGACATCCTCTTGGGCTAATGATGGTTTGACACTCCCATAGGTACTGTCTCTAACTGATGAAGACTTAATGCATTATTGTTCTGCAGAAGTTTTGATGGCTCCTTGCTCTCAGGGGCATTTCTTAGTCTACCCCTGGTAGAAAGAGTGCGTTTGGGATTCCCATGAATAGAAGTCATTCCAATGTCCTCTTCTATAGAGATGGAAGTGCCATGTACCCTTGGGGAGTAGCTTTTTATGAAGAATTTCTGTGTCCTTTTTTGACAATTCAGGTGTTTTTTAATCCCCATGTTGTGAGCGGGAATATTGAGTGTCTTCTTGGTCATAAGGGGCCTTTTTTATTTGATTTTAGTAGATTTGGGGCATATATTGATGTCTTGGGGAGATGGGAGAAATCTGAGAACCTCCTCATTAAATCTTGACTATCTGTGGCCTCCTTGAGCAAAAGCCCAAGTAGTGAGGCCCCTCTTGGTCTCCATTTTAAACCTTGAACCCCTTTGGTCAGATCTGGAAATTCTTTCCCTCATTTTGGAAGAATAGCAAAATTTTGAGACCTTATCTTCTGATGGCACAGTACTGAGGCCTGATTGGTGTTAAAAGGCATGTCTTGATTTTTTCTTCTCTTCAATTTAGAATGTCTGGTGCCACATTGTGCAGAGGAAGAACATCTGAGACCTGCTTTAAGGGCGGTACTCTATCAGAAGCCCAATTTTGATGATTTGCAGGGTGAGCCACTCCTTGAAGGAATAGAGGTATGACTTGAGCCCTTTGTGGCATACATTGAATATGTAAGCCTATGTTTCACAGAAGGGAGAGATTTTAAGCCATGAGGTACTGAAAGGTACTATCCCCTTCAGGTAAAGGGATATATATCAATATCCTTTGGCAGAATTGAAAAATCTAGGGCTCTTCTATGAATAAGAGGAATGTTTTGGACACTCTTCCTGAGAAGAGATAGGAATAAAGTTGCCATGTGCGCAAATGGAGATTCCCAGAAACTATTGAATAGAAAACTCCCACCGTCTCTTCAGTAGATAGCACAGATTCTCGTAGCCCTCGGACGATTACGAAAGTTCCAGTTTCCTGGAGAGATGGTTGTGTTCCCAGAAACCCTTGGTCGGGTACTAAAAGACTCAGCATACCTTCATTAGGTTTCAAAACTCCCATAGCACCTGGCAGAGATATCAAAGATTCTAGAGTCCCTGACACAGATTCTGAGTTCTTAAAAATGCTTGAGCATATGATAGCGTTTCTGCTGCCTCTAAATTAACTGAAGAAGGAGGTAGAAATAAAAGATATTTTCAGGAAGGTGATGAAAGTTCTATAATCTCTTGAGAGACAGACAGTATTTATGGACTGCTTTGAGTGTGTAGCATTGTTCCTAGTGTCCCCTGAGCAGATGAAGAAAGTCCAGGATCTTCTGGATCAGATGCTGAATATCCTGAAGCTCTTGGTACAAACAAGACTTGGGGACTCTTGGGATGACACAGGAGTGTCTTGGGACCCTTGAACAGATGGGGATTGTCCAAGACATTCTTGTGATGATATGGGCAGCTTCTTGTGTGGACAATAAATGGTTCCATATCTATTTGAATCTATTTAAATTTATTTAAATAATTCCATGAATTCTTCATCATTTTTCTGAGGCTGTGAAAGTAGTAGTCACTTTTTTACCTGAAGACAATACCTGAAAAACGTTACCTGTTACAGAAGATCTTTGTGGTCCCATTGAGGTGGGAAAAATTTCACAGACTCTTATCTATAGAGATGGAGAAGGTTCCAGAGTTTTCTGGGAAAATGATAGTAGCCCCATTATCACTTGGTCATTTATGGAAGGGCCCACAGCACCTTGGACAAATGTTAAAAGTCTCAGTAGCTCTTAGGCAGTTGCCAAAATTTCTAGAGAACAAGGCATATTCTGAAGCTTTGTAAACATCTTGGAAAGATGCCAAAGGTTCTGATATCTCTGGGGTAAATTGGAAAGGACACAGATTACTTTCTATAAGAGCCTGAATTCGTAGAATATATTCAACAGGTGGTGAAGATTCCATAGTATCTTCAGTAGATGATGTTCTTTCTCAAACACCTTGGGTAGAATCTAATATTTCTAGAATTCCTTCTGAAATTGAAAAAAATCAAAGATTTCCTAGAGCAGATAATGCAATAATGCATATGCTAAAGTCTTTTGGGCTCCAAAAATCAGTGCCTATATACACTTGGGAGTATGTGGAAATTTCTAGATTCCCTTGATCATGTTTGGATGTCCTAGATATTCTTGTGAGGGTGTCAAAATTTCTACAATCCCTTGGATAGGTAATGAATCTCCTATATATCCTTTCTGAAGTGGTGAAGGTACTAGAGACACTTTGTGTGATATAGACAAATTTAGACAAAACTGGCCAGATAATAAAGAGTCCAAGCCCATGGTACAGATTAAATAGGTCTCGATGAAACTGAAAAGATGAAGACTGGAGAGTTTTCTGGAGATATGTCAATGATCCTTGAATCTTTGTGTCTGAATAACAATGACACACAGCACCACTCCTAGATATTGAAATACACAGAGTTCCTGGGAAAGATGGCAACATTCCTAGAGTCCTTGATGAATATTCTGAAAAAATAAAAAATCTCTTGCTAAGAAAACTAATATTTTTTGTCTTTGGGGTTATTTGGAAATGTCCCAGATACCCAGAAGAATAGGGCTAAAGTTGTAGACTACCTCACATGGCTTGCAATTTTTCAAGAGTTCTCTGGACAGAAGATGATCTTTGTAGAGTAACTTGGGAAGATGACAAAGCTTGAAATATACCTTGGGCAGAGAGAGTGGAAGAGAGAGAGAGGAGAGAGAGAGAGAGAGAGAGAGAGAGAGAGAGAGAGAGAGAGAGAGAGAGAGAGAGAGAGAGAGAGAGTGTTTTCAACTTCTGGAACACATGGAAACTTTTATTATGGGTCCTTTATCATAAGAAGGGCCTAGCAATTCATAGGAATATATGGAAGTTTTAGATCTCCTTGAAGGAATGCCAAATATCCTAGAGACTCTTGTGTTGATGATGACAATCCCATAGCTCCCTAAGTACCAGAAGGATTTCCTTCATAAACTTCCTGAGGTGGTGACTGTCCTAGAATCACTTATGCAGATGGAGACACTGTCTACCCAGCTTCATGTGATAGGAATTATTCCAGAGCATCTAGTGAAGATAAGGTAGATCCCAGAGAATATTGGAAAGATAGAGACTATTTCAGGAAAATTTGAGGTGTGTCTGAATAATCTGGAAAATTCTAGAGAATTCTGTGAAGATGTAGAAAGTTCCAAATTGCTTTGGGGAGATAAGGGAATCCCTCTAGCAGCTTAAAGGGCAAAACTAAAAGTCCTGGAGCTCCTGAGGCAGATAGCAAATTTGGTAAAGCCTCTTGATTACATAGAACAGAACTGAAATCCCCCTCGACAGATGGTAATACTTTTAATTCACTCTGAGAATTGAGATCTCTGAGATTACAAGACCTGAGTTCTAGATCATCTTGAGAATATATCAACATTTCTGTACTTCAGAGTCTATCTGGGGGAAATTTTCACAGCCCCTTGTGTAGGTGTCACTGTTTCTAGAGCACTCTGGGCAGATAGGGGAAGTCTCAGAGACAATGAGACAGATTGAGACACTCCTAAATTTATTTGGGCATATGGAGAAGATTCTAGATTCACTGGTGGTGTATATAAACCTGCTGGTGAAACATTGGATAGTCCTGACTTGCCATGTATATAGGTGAAACTTCAGATTGCCCAGTGAAGACAAGCAATGTCTTCCTGATTCTTGGACAGATAACAAAGACCCAGATACACTTGGACAAATAAAGAAGTAGCAAAAGACCCTAGGGTAATTGTAGATTGTAGAGTCCCTTGTCCAGATGAAGAAATTATCATGTGAATTTTAAAAGAAGGCATAGGTCCTGAAGAGTATGATGCACACGAATCAGTCTGATGGACCCTGTGGGCAGACTTTAATGATTCACGTGGTCCCTGGCAAGAAGCAGAAGGTCCTTGTGTACCTTGTGTAGATGTAGATAGATCACAAAAAGTCCCTTTGATTGAAAAGGGAGGATAAAAAGGGCTTTGGGAAAATAGTAAAGACTAACTTGGGAAAATAATGAAATTTCCAGAGAGGTATGATCAGATAGATACTACATGTCCTGATGTAGCTGTTGGAGTGTTTATTGCACCTGGTGCAGAAGGTGAGTATCCTGGAGCTCCATGGGAAGATTGCAAATGGTCTAGAAAGCCTTGCATAGTTCAGATTTCAAATTTCGTGCCATTTTTGAGCATGGTGGGTATTTCCTTGAAACACTGTGGTAGATGATGAATGTGCTACTGTGCACTGTTTAGAAGCAGACTGTGTTCCTGTAACTTGTACATGTAGGGAAGGAGTAGAAATCCCTTCTGGATATTGAAAATCTCCTAGAGAACTTCATGTAGATATGAACAGACATATGGTCCTTGTGTAGATAGGCAGGGACACACAGCTCCTTGAGCAGAATGAAAAGATGTTTGAATCCCTTTCTCTGAGGAGGACAGTCTTAAAGAATCAGGAGCACATTCAGAAGTTTGTGATGTATACATCATGCCTGCGCTGAGATGGAAAGAGGCCTCCTGGGCTGATTCAAAGGTATTATATACCCTTGGCTAAGTTGGAAATTTGCTGTACCTCCTTGAATAAAAGATTAATATCTACCAGATTCTGTATGTGATGTTGGCAAAGCTCCTAAAGTTATGAAAGCAAATTAAGAAAATTACACATACCTGGGCAGTGGTGGTGCACGCCTGTAATCCCAGCACTCTGGGAGGCAGAGGCAGTTAAATTTCTAAGTTCGAGGCCAGCCTGCTCTACAGAGTGAGTTCCAGGACAGCCAGGGCTATACATAGAAACCCTGTCTTAAAAAAAAAAAAAACAAATCCAAAAAAAAAAGAAAAGAAAAGAAAAAGAAAATTACACATAATTCCGCACACATAGCAAATCTTTCATGGTACTGTGGCTACATTTGTATCATCCCAAAACTCCATGGAATATGCTGAAAGCCCTGGAACTGTTTGGTTAGATAACAAAAAAATGTATGCATAAAGTTCCCTCTGCAGCACTGGAAGTTTCTTGGACTATTAAGAGAATAGTGAAGGTCCTATAACCCCTGGAGTAGATAGAGGATGTTACTGATCACCTAGTGCCAATGTGGAATGTCCTGTATTTGCTGGTCAGGACTAAAACAATTCTTGAGATTTCTGGATAGGTAAGAAAGGTCCAGTACCTCTTTTGCAAAGAAAGTGAACATTGTACAGCATGTTGGGCAGATGGAGAACATCTCATAGCTCCCTGGGAGTAAGTTGGACAGTTCAAAGTCTGTCGATCAGATGATGCAGTTTCTCTAATCCCTTGTTCATATGTGAACAGTTTTTTAAATGATTTATTTATTTGATGTATGTGAGTATACTTGTAGCTCTCTTCAGACACACAAGATGAGGGCATCAGTTCCAATTACAGAAAATTGTAGCTACTGTGTGATTGACAGCAACTGTACTCAGGTCCTCAGGAAGAAGAGTCGGTCCTCTTAACCCCTGAGCCATTTCTCCAGCCCCTAGATGTGGACAGTTATAGAGACCCTTGGGCAGATCGGGAATGTCCCAGAGCCCCTTAGGAAGATGACATAGATCCTAGAGTTCCTTGTGCAGATAAAGAAAGTCCCAGAGACCATCATTGGGAAAGTTGTTAAAAGTACCTGAGTATTTGAAGAAGACCCTAGAGGTCATGGATTGGGGGCAAACTTCCTACAGTCTGTTTTGCAAACCTGGAGTGTTAGTGCATAGCTTGTGCAAATGTGAAATGCACTCCCATGGCCCTGACTAGATGTAGAAGATCCTAGAGTATCTTGTTAAGATTTGGACATTTTTATGATCTCTTCTCCTTATACGCAAGGTCCCAGAGCTTCTTAATAAGATGGAGAAGATGATGGAGTCAATTGTGAAGCAGATAAACGCAAATGACCTGAAGGAGACTGAGAATTGCCTAACTTTCCTTGGGTAGATGGAGAATTTTCCTGATTCTGAAACTGATGGGGAAGGGACTGTTTGCAGTAGAGCCCTCTCTGCAGATCCTGATATATGCATCATTGCCTGGGTTGAGATGCAATGTTTCGAAGGCCTCTGTGATGATTGGAAAGGTACTAGATAACCTTCTCCAGATAGAAAAGTTGCTGCACCTCATCGGGGAGAAGAAAAATGTCTTCCTGATTCTGGAGGTGTTGATAGCAGAACTTTTGTACTCCATGGAGCAGATTGAGAACATTCTACATTATTTCTCACAGGTTGCAAATGCCTCAAGGTACTCCAGGTGTGTTTGTATTGTTCCCAAACTGTAGTAGAATGTGAATAAAGTTCCTAAGCCCTTTGGTTAGATAATAAAGTACTTTAAAGAGACAGTGTTCCCTCTGAGACCTGGCGAGTTCTTTTGACTCTTGAGAGGATATCAAGGTCCCAAAACTCCTGGAGTAGAAAGAGGATGTCCCTGAATATATTCAGTAGTTTTGGTTTATTCTGCACATCCTGCTGTAGACCTCAATGACCCTTGAATTTCCTGCCTAGATAGGAATGGTCTAGTAGATCTTGAGGAAGATGGTGAAGGTTGTACACTACATACATTGTGCAGATGGAGAAAAATCTCAGAGTTGCTTGGTAAGGGTTTGGATTTTTCAAAGACATTTGAGCAGAGGAAACAATTTTTGCAGTACCTTGTTACAATATGGACAGTTTTAGAGACCCTTGGGCAGATCAGATTTATTGCACTGCCCCTGCTGATAATGATCAAGATCAAGTTCCTGGTGGGGATGAGGAAATTCTCAGAGGCCTTTGATCAGATGGTAAATATCGTGGGAGCACTTGGGCATTTTGTATAGACTCAAGAGATCCTGGTGATGATGGCAAATGTCCTACTGTCTGTTATGCAGACATGGGCTATTGTTGTATGGCTTAAGCAGAAAAACATGCCCTCCAATGCTCTGAGCAGATGGGGAAGATCCTAAGTTCCCTTGTTTAGATTTTGACACATTCAGAGTCCTCTTTTCTGATAGGCAATGTTCAACAGCCCCTTCATCAGAGTGAGATGTTTTGAAATAGAAAGACCCAGATATTCAACTGAGGTTTTAATATTAAAGATTCTTTAGCCCCAGAAGCAATCTGAGACATTTCCACATCTCTTCCATTCACATGGCAAGTGTCCTGAAGCACTCTGGTTGTGATCATCTTATCCCAACATCCTTGTATTTTATACTGAAGATTCTTGATGAGGTTGGATGGATGACAAAGAAATTTGCATAGGCAATGTTCCCTTTGCAGGATTGGAAAAGTTCCTTGGGCCTTTGAGAAGACAGCTGCTAAAGGTGCTGGAGTAGATAGAGGTAATCCCTGAGTACTTGGTGCAGATGGATAATGTTTTGCATACCCTGATGAAAACAAATGGGATCCCTTAGTATCCTGCCTAGAGAGGAAAAGTCCAGTAGCCCTTTGGGAGGATGATGGATGTTGCACGGTATATTGAACAGACTGAAAAAAACTTCAGAGCTTCTTGAGAAGGACTTGGATATCATATGTCACAGTTCTTACACTTTTTGTTTGGATGTAGACAGGTTCAGAGCGTCTTCAGCAGATGGGGAAGTTACCAGAAGCTTTTGTGCAGATGAGAAAGATCCTAAAATTCCTTGTACAAATAAGGAAATACCAAAGACACTAGGGCAGAGGAAAAATTCCTAGATCTTGCTGGTCATTTTCTTTATAATGAAGAGTTCCTGAGGTGGAATTCAAATGTTCCTCAGTTCCGTGTACAGTTATGAGCTGTCCCAAAGTAACATGAGATGCTTTGGGGCATGTGGCAGTGTTCCTGTTGTCCTTGGCTCATGTAACCAAAGAATCTGAGATAGAAGACAAATAATCATCTGTGCACTGAACACACTTGGATGGTCCCAGAATCTTTTGGGAAGATGACTGCTGGAGAGACTGTTGAGTATATTGTGACAGGCTCAGGACTCCCTGAGGAGATATGCTAAGTTTGGTTGACAGCAAATGTGCTAGATGGCTTGAGACTAATAAAGAAAACTCCTGAGATCCTTCTTCTTATAGTGAATGTCCTGTAGGCACTGAGGGAAATGGCAGAGTGTCTATAGTTCATATGGAGAAGTATCCTGAGTTTCTACCATGCATGCCATGTGCCCTAGCTTCTTCTCAAAAGATGTTATATGGTTTAGAAGCCCTGAGGTGCATGCCAAAAATCTCAGTGTCTCCTGGACAGACATAGAATGTTCTAGAGGCCCTTGCTTACATTTTAGTGTTGGTAGGGACCTTAAGGTAGTTAGGAGAAGTTTATGTGTGCCAAGTACAGATATGAAGGTTTCACAGTCCCTGTGGAAAATAACCATGTTTGTTTGTTTTGTTTTGTCTTGTTTTGTCTTGATTTGTTTTGTTTTTAATATCTGGGTAGATGAAAAAGATTTCCTAGCCTCTCTAGGAGATGGTAAACATTTCAAAGTATTTTTCATAGATAGATAATGTCTAGATGCCTTCTGAAAGAACTGAAAATTTTCATAGTTTCTTGTTCTAAAGACAAATTGATGGGGAGATCCCATAGATTCTCTTTGAAAAAAAGGAATGTTTCTCACCTCCCCTTTTGGATGACAATAATCCTGATTCATATGTGGAGTTTATCCTAGAGACCCTTTATTGCATGGTGATGGTCCTACAATGCCTTGTAATGATATATACTGACCTAGAATTTCTTATTCTGATTGAGATTTTGTCCCTTTGAATTGATCAGTTACTAAACGTTCTAGGGTCCCTTGTGACAGTGGTGACATTTCAAGCATCCTTGCTAAAGGGAAATGCCCTAAAGTAGATAGCAAAGGACCGGATTCTGTTTAGGAGACATGTAAAATGCAGTTACCCTTGACTTGGAACCAAGGATTCTAAGGCCTATGGAATAGATGGCGTACAGCTGGTGGGTATAAAGAATCTTTTATACTTTCTCTTGAAGATAGCAAAGTCTCTTAGAATCCCTGGCAAGTTGAGGAACATACCAAAGCCTCCGGAGTAAAAGATGGATATGGTACAGAAGGGAAGTTTCCTTTGACTCAGCTGGAGAAATTTCTCTATCTTCTCCCACATTGGGCAAATGCTCAAACTTTCTGTGTTATGATTTTGATGATTCCAAAACCCTGGAGTCCTAATGCCCCTTGGGTAGATAGTGAAGTTTTCAACTTTCCCTGATCTGCTGTGAACAGTTCAAAAGATATTTCAGTGATTTGCAAATTATCTAGGGAATGTAGGGTAAATGGGCCAGGTTGCAAAGCACATGGCACACTTGTTGAATTGCCTGCAATCTCTGGAGATGGCAAATGTTTTGAAGGCCTCTATTAAGTTGTTAAGGTCCCTGATGCCCTGAGGCAAATGTTGCATGTTGATGAGGACCTAGGATTAACAAAGAAATTCTTGAAAGCTCCTATAAATCTAAAAGAATTCACTGTACACTCAGGAGATGATACATTTTCATTTTGTTTTGGTTTTAATTTTTATTTTTATTTTTTATTATATTCTACACAATATATATTTTATACAAAAAATAACAATGATGGGAATGTTATGAAACTTAAAAAGTTAGTCCATTTGCTTGTTTGTTTCTTTGTTTGTTTTGTTTTTAGCAGAGCTTAAAGTCTTGGCTCTTAATGTGGTACAAAACCAAAATAAAAACAAATTTTAGACATTGGAGTTCACTGTAATAAGGCTGTACTTCAATATTCCTCACATCACCAAAGGATTTTACCTCCATATTAACTAAGCTAAGAGTTTACAGTTCTGCTGCACCAAGGAATGAATTGTAGTCACAATTATTTGGATGCAGATTTCCTGCTATGGTCAAAGCTATTTGACTTGAGTGATTGTCATAATTCTCAGCCCATAGGGAACAGGTTACACTCATTTAAGAAATGATGTATGTATTAAAATTATCTATCCATTGGCGGAGAAGCATCTTAAAAAATGCTCAACTTCATTAGTCATTAGGGTAATGCAAATCAAAACAATCCTGAGATTTCACCTTACACCAGTCAGAATGGCTAAGATTAAAAATTCAGGAGACAGCAGGTGTTAGAGAGAGTGTGGAGAAAGAGGAACACTCCTCCACTGCTGGTGGGGTTGCAAATTGGTACAACCACTCTGGAAATCAGTCTGGCGGTTCCTCCAAAAACTGGGCACCTCACTTCCAGAAGATCCTGCTATACCACTCCTGGGCATATACACAGAGGATTCCCCACCATGTAATAAGGATACATGCTCTACTATATTCATAGGAGCCCTATTTATAATTGACAGATGCTGGAAAGAACCCAGGTATCCCTCAACAGAAGAGTGGATGCAACCCAAATCTATGGGACACAATGAAAGCAGTGCTAAGAGGAAAACTCATAGCCCTGAGTGCCTCCAAAAAGAAAACGGAGAGAGCATACATTACCAGCTTAATGACACACCTGAAAACCCTGGAACAAAAGAAGCTATTTCGCCCAGGAGGAGTAGAAGGCAGGAAATCATCAAACTCAGGGCCGAAATCAATCAAGTAGAAACAAAGAGAACCATAAAAAAATCAACAATACCAGGAGCTAGTTCTTTGAGAAAATCAACAAGATAGATAAACCCTTAGCCAGAATGACCAAAGGGCACAGAGAAAGTATCCAAATTAACAAACTTAGAAATGAAAAGGGAGATATAACAACGGAAACTGAGGAAATCCAAAAAATCATCAGATCCTACTACAAGAGCCTATACTCAACACAACTGGAGAATCTGGAGGAAATGGACAATTTCCTTGACAGATACCAAATACCAAAATTAAATCAGGACCAACTAGACCATCTAAACAGTCCCATAATGCCTAAAGAAATAGAAGGAGTCATAGAAAGTCTTCCAACCAAAAAAAGCACAGGACCAGATGGCTTCAGTGCAGAATTCTACCAGACCTTCAAAGAAGAGTTAACACCAATACTCTTCAAACTATTCCACAAAATAGAAACAGAAGGAACACTACCCAATTCCTTCTACGAAGCCACAATTACGCTGATACCAAAGCCACACAAAGATCCAACAAAGAAAGAGAACTTCAGACCAATTTCCCTTATGAACATCGATGCAAAAATACTCAATAAAATTCTTGCCAACCGAATCCAAGAACACATCAAAACGATCATCCACCATGAGTGGATGCAAAAAATGTGGTATATCTACACAATGGAGTACTATTCAGCCATTAGAAACAATGAATTCATGAAATTCTTAGGCAAATAGATGGAGCTAGAGAACATCATTCTAAGTGAGGTAACCCTGACTCAAAAGGTGAATCATGGTATGCACTCACTAATAAGTGGATATTAACCTAGAAAACTGGAATACCCAAAACATAATCTACACATCAAATGAGGTACAAGAAGAAAGGAACAGTGGCCCCTTGTTCTGGAAAGACTCAGTGAAGCAGTATTAGGCAAAACCAGAACGGGGAAGTGGGAAGGGGTGGGTGGGAGGACAGGGGGAGAGAAGGGGGCTTATGGGACTTTCGGGGAGTGGGGGGCTAGAAAAGGGGAAATCATTTGAAATGTAAATAAAAAATATATCAAATAAAAAATATTAAAAAAAAGGGGGGGACCTAGCATGACCACACTCCAGAAGGCCCAACAAGCAGCTGAAAGAGTCAGAAGTAGATATTTGCACCCAACCAAAGGACAGAAGCAGCTGACCCCTGTGGTTGAATTAGGGAAAGGCTGAAAGAAGCTGAGGAGAAGGGTGACCTTAGAGGAAGACCAGCAGTCTCAATTAATCCGAACCCCCAAGATCTCTCAAACACTGGACCACAAAACAGGCAGACTATACCAGCTGATATGAGGCCCCCAACATACATACAGTAGAAGACTGTCGGGTCTGTGTTCATTCAAAGATGATATATCTAACCCTCAAGAGACTGGAGTTCCCAGGGAAATTAGAGATCAGGTGGGGTCAGGGGTAGGACATCCATGTGGAGACAGGGCACTGGGGAGGAGCTATGGGATGTAGAACAGTAGGAGGGTAGATGGGGCGGGGAATAAAATATGAAGTGTAAAAGAATAAATAAAGAAATAATATTTTAAAAAAAGATTATCTATCCATGAAGTCATTTATCAACTACAATGTTTCTGCTTGGAGGGTGGCAAAGACATTAGGTGAGGGTAAGATTTTGGTTCATTTGCTGTGATGATTTTGAAGAACATTCATCTCAGAGAAAGTGTGATCTTCAAAACTGATACAATAATTATAAATATCAAGCAAAACATTCAGTCTCACTCTTTGTTGTTCACTTACAAAGGATCTGTATGATATCTGCCCGGGATCTTCTAGCTTTCATAATCTCTTGGTGAGAAATCTGGTGTAATTCAGACAGGTCTGCTTTGATATGTTACTTTACCATTTTCCCTTACTGCATTTAATATTTTTTCTTTGTTTAGTGCATTTGGTGTTTTCATTATTAAGTTACAGGAGGAATTTCTTTTCTGGTCCAATCTATTTGGAGTACTGTAGGCTTCTTGTTTGTTCATGGGCATCACTTTCTTTAGGTTAGGGAAGTTTTCTTCTATAATTTTGTTGAAGATATTTACTGGCCCTTTAATTAGGAATCTTCACTCTCTTCTATACCTATAATCATTAGGTTTGCTCTACTCATTTTGTCCTGGATTTCGTGGATGTTTTGGAATTGGAGCTTTTTACATTTTTTCATTGTTGTGTCAATGTTTTCTATGTAATCTTCTGTGCTTGAGATTCTCTCTTCTCTCTCTTGTATTCTGTTGTTGAGGCCTGCATCTATGACTCCTGATCTCTTTCCTAGTATTTTGAAATCCAGGGTTGTCTCATTTTGTGCTTACATTATTGTTTCTAGTTCCATTTTTAGACCCTGGGTGGTTTTGTACATTTCCTTCATCTGTTTGATTGTGTTGTCCTGTAATTCTTTAAGGAATTTTTGCATTTCCTCATTAAGGGCTTCTAGTTATTTATCTGTGTTCTCCTGTATTTCTTTAAGGGAATTATTTATGTCCTTACTAAATATAATCATAATCTCTATAATCTCTATATTCATCATGAGAAGTGAATTTAGATCTTATTTTTGCTTTTCTGGTTTGATGGTGTATCCAGGACTTGCTATGGTGGGAGAACTGAGGTCTGGTGATGCCAAGTAACCTTTATTTCTGTTGCTTGTAATCTTATGCTTGCCTTCAGTCATCTGGATATCTCTAGTGCTACCTGTCCTCACTATATCTGACTGGAACCTGTCCTTCTTGTGATCCTAGTTGTGGCAGAACTCCTTAGAGTCTAGCTGTCTCTGTGATTCTGTGATCCTGAGTTCCTGGGTGTGTCAGAGTTTCTGAGAGTCAAGCATCCTCTGTGACCCTGAGATTCTGGTGTGACCAAGCCCCTAGGATCCCGGGATCCTGGAATCCTGGGCATGTTAGAACACCTGAGAGTGGAGCTTCCTCTGGTTGTTGTAGGATTGGCTGTAGAGTTTGCACCCACAGTCTGCTCAGGGTACCAGCCCAGACAGACCAAAAGGAACCCATGACACTGTTCTGTTAGAATTCCTGCATGCCTGGGTCCAGCTGGTCCCAGTTACACCCAGTGTTGGGATAGATATTGTGTCCTCCTCAGCTCTGATCCTATGATTCTGGGCATGTTAGAGTACCTGGGAGTGGAGCTTCCTCTGGGTGTGGTGAGATTGGCTGCAGAGTTTGTGCCCAAGGTCTGCTCAGTGTACCAGCCCAGACTGATAACATTTTCTAATCTCCTTTTTGTGAGCCTGTGCAGTTCCATAGACCCTCAGGTAAAAAGCCCAAGTTGTACTCACCCTTGAGAATATGTCAATGAATCCATAATCCCTGTCCAGATAAGCAATTTTCAAATGGCATTTGGGCAAAAGCCAGAGATACTTGAGTTCCCCTTGGAGATGAAGTAGAGTCCACCACCCCTAAAGCATATTGTAAATATTCTCCTGTCTCATTTGCTAATAGGGAAAGTCCTGTATGCCCTGGAGCAAATGAGAAGCTCCCTAAGTCCCTCAGAACAGTTTGTGAAGGTGTCAAAGTTGTGAGACTTCCCTTTGCCAGTGGGCTAAATTTCTTTTCTTTTTTTTTTAATTCAATATATTCTTTATTTACATTTCAAATGATTTTCCCTTTCCTGGCTCCCTGCTCCCCGAAAGTCCCATAAGCCGTCTACACTCCCCCTGTTCCACAATCCACCCCTTACCACACTTCCCTGTTTTGGTATTCCCCTACACTGCTACACTGAGCCTTTCCAGAACCAGGGGCCGTTCCTTCATTCTTCTTGGACATCATTTGATATGTGGATTATGTCTTGGCTATTCCAAGTTTCTAGGCTAATATCTGCTTCTCAGTGAGTGCATACCATGAGTGATCTTTTGAGACTGGGTTACCTCACTTATTATGATGTTATATCCATTTGTCTAAGAATTTCATGAATTCATTGTTTGTAATGGCTGAATAGTACTCCATTGTGTATATATACCAAATTTTCTGTATCCATGCCTCCGTTGAGGGACATGTGGGCTCTTTCCAGCTTCTGGCTATTATAAATTGGGCTGGTATAAACATAGTGGAGCGTGTATCCTTATTACATGCTAGGGAATCCTCTGGGTATATGCCCAGAAATGGTGCAGCAGGGTCCTCCAGAAGTGTCATGGCCAGTTATCTGAGAAACTACCAGACTGATTTTGAGAGTGGTTGTACCAGCTTGCAACCCTACCAGCAGAGAAGGAGTGTTCCTCTTTCTTCTCCACATCCTCGCCAACACCTACTGTCTCCTGAGTTTTTAATCTTAGCCATTCTGACTAGTGTAAGGTAAAATCTCAGGGTTGTTTTGATTTTCATTTCCCTAATGACTAATGATGTTCAACATTTTTTAAGGTGCTTCTTAGCCATCTGAAGATCTTCAGGTAAAATTCTTTGTTTACCTCTATATCCCATTTTTAATAGGGTTATTTGGTTTTCTGGGGTCTAACTTCTTGAGTTCTTTGTATATAGTGGATATTAGCCCTCTGTCGGATGGATAGTTGGTGAAGATCTTTTCCCAATTTGTTGGTTGCTGATTTATCCATTTGATGGTGTCCTTTGCCTTACAGAACCTTCGTAATTTTATGATGTCCCATTTGTCAATTCTTGATCTTAGAGCATAAGCTATTGGTGTTCTGTTCAGGAACTTTCCCCCTGTACCGATGTCCTCAAGGGTCTTCCACAGTTTCTTTTCTATTAGTTTCAGTGTGTCTGGCTTTATGTGGAGGTCCCTGATCCACTTGGAGTTGAGCTAAGTACAAGGAGACAAGGATGGATCAATTCCCATTCTTCTGCATGCTGACCTCCAGTTGAAACTGCACCATCTGTTGAAAAGGCTATCTTTTTTCCACTGGATGTTTTCAGCTCCTTTGTCGAAGATCAAGTAGCCATAGGTGTGTGGGTTCATTTCTGGGTCTTCAATCCTATTCCATTGGTCTACCTGCTTGTCATTATACCATTACCATGCAGTATTTAACTCTATTGCTCTGTAATAATGTTTGAGGTCAGGGATACTGATTCCCCCAGAAGTTCTTTTACTGTTGAGAATAGTTTTAGCTATCCTGGGTTTTTTGTTATTCCAGATGAATTTGAGAATTGCTCTTTCTAACTCTATGAAGAACTGAGTTTGGATTTTGATGGGGATTGCGTTGAATCTGTATATTGCTGTTGGCAAGATGGCCATTTTAAGAATATTAATCCTGCCAATCCATGAACATGGCAGATTTTTCCATTTTCTGAGGTCTTCTTCCATTTCCTTCTTCAGAGACCTGAAGTTCTTGTATAGATTTTTCACTTGTTGGGTTAGAGTCACACCAAGATACTTTATATTGTTTGTGGCTATTGTGAAGGGTGTCATTTCCCTAATTTCTTTCTCAGTCTATTTATCCTTTGAGTATAGGAAGGCTACTGATTTGCTTGAGTTGATTTTGTAACCTGCCACTTTGCTGAAGTTGTTTATCAGCTGTAGGAGTACTCTGGTGGAGTTTTTTTTTTTTTTTTTTTTTTTTTTTTTGGGTCACCTAAGTATACTATCATATCATCTGTAAATAGTGATAGTTTAACCTCTTCATTTCCAATTTGTATCATTTTGACCTCCTTACGTTGTCCAATTTCTCTAGATAGGACTTCAAGAACTATAATGAAAAGATATGGAAAGAGGGGGCAGTCTTGCCTAGTCCCTGATTTTAGTGGTGTTGCTTCAAGTTTCTCTCCATTTAGTATGATGCTGGCTGTCAGTTTGTTCCATATTGCTTTTACAAGGTTTAAGTATGGTCCTTGAATTCCTGTTCTTTCCTGTATATCCTTTTGGCATAAAAGGATGCTGTATTTTGTCAAATGCTTTTTCAGCATCTAATGAAATGACCATGTGGGTTTTTTTGAGTTTACTCATGTAGTGGATAGTATTGATGGATTTCTATATATTGAACCATGCCTGCATTCCTGGGTTGAAGCCTACTTGATCATGTTGGATGATCGTTTTCATGTGTTCTTGGATTTGCTGGGCAAGAATTTTATTGAGTATTTTTGTATCGATATTCATAAGGGAAATTGGCCTGAATTTCTCTTTCTTTGTTGGATCTTTGTATGGTTTTGGTATCAGCGTGATTGTGGCTTTGTAGAATGAGGTGGGCAGTGTTCATTCTGTTTCTATTTTGCAGAATAGTTTGAAGAATATTGGTGTTAACTCTTCTTTGAAGGTCTGATAGAATTCTGCACTGAATCCATCTGTTCCCGTGCTTTTTTTGGTTGGAAGGCTTTCTATGACCCCTTCTATTCCTTTAGGGGGTATGGGACTGTTTAGATGATCTATTTGATCCTTATTTAATCTTGGAATTTGGTATCTGTCTAAGAAATTGTCTATTTCCTCCAGATTTTCCAGTTGGGTTGAGGATAGGCTTTTGTAGTAGGATCTGATGATTTTTTTTTAATTTCCTCAGTTTCTGTTGTTATATCTCCTTTTTCATTTCTAATTTTGCTAATTTGGATACTGTCTCTGTGCCCTTTGGTTAGTCTGGCTAAGGGTTTATCTATCTTGTTGATTTTTTTCAAAGAACCAGTTCCTGGTTTTGTTGCTTCTTTGGATGGTTCTCTTTGTTTCTACTTGATTGATTTCAGCCCTGAGTTTGATGATTTCCTATCTTCTCCTCTTGGGTGAATTGGCTTCTTTTTGTTCCAGGGCTTTCATTTGTGAAGTTCAATTTATAGTGTGTCCTCTATCCATTTTCGTTTTGGAGGCACTCAGGGCTATACATTTTCCACTTAGTAGTGCTTTCATTGTGTCCCATAGAGTTGGGTATGTTGTGCCTTTATTTTTGTTAAATTCTAAAAAGTCTTTGATTTCTCTCTTCATTTCTTCCTGGACCAAGGTATCATTGAGTAGAGTACTGCTCAGTTTCCTCGTGTATGTGGGTTTTCTGTTGTTTTTGTTGCTATTGAAGACCACTTTTACTCCATGGTGTTCTGATAGGAGGCATGGTATTATTTCGATCTTCTTATATGTGTTGAGGTCTGTCTTGTGACCAATTATATGATCGATTTTGGAATAGGCACCATGAGGTGTGAGAAAAAAGTATATTCTTTTGCTTAAGGATGAAATGTTCTCTCTCTCTCTCTCTCTCTCTATATATATATATATATATATATATATATATATATATATATATATATATATATGTTAAATCCAATTGCTCCAAAGGTTCAATTAGTTTCATTGAGTCCCTATTTAGTTTCTATTTTCCTGATTGGTCCATTGAGGAGATTGGGATGTTGAAATCACCCATAATTATTGTGTTAGGTGCAATGTATGCTTTGAGCTTTAGTAAAGTTTTTTTTTTTTTTTTTTTTTTTTTTTTTTTTACAAATTAGAGTGCCCTTGCATTTGGAGCATAGATAGATGTTCATTACTGAGAGTTTTTCTTGGTGGATTTTTCCTTTGACAAGCAAGAAGTGTCCTTCCATATCTCTTTTGATGACTTTAGGTTGAAAGTCAATTTTACCTGATATTAGAATGGCTACTAAGACTTGTTTCCTGAGACCACTTGCTTATAACATTGTCTTCCAGCCTTTTACTCTAAGGTAGTGTTTGTTTTTGACACTGAGTTGTGTTTCCTGTATGCATCAAAATGTAGGATCCTGTTTACATATCCAGTCTATTAGTCTGTCTTTTTATTGGAGAATTGAATCCATTGATGTTAAGAGATATTAAGGAATAGTGATTATTGCTTCCTGCCATTTTTGATGTTAATTTTATATTTGAGTGGTTATCTTCTTTTGGTTTTGATGAAAGAAGGTTACTATATTGCTTTTTCCAGGGTATAGTTTCCCTCCTTGTATTGGTGTTTTCCCCTATTATCCTTTGTAGGGCTGAGTTTGTGGAAAGATATTGTGTAAATTTGGTTTTGTCTTGGAATATCTTGGTTTCTCCATCTATAGTGATTGAGAATTTTGCTGGGTATAGTAGTCTTGGCTGAAAATTTTGTTCTCTTAGAGTCTGCATAAGATCTGCCCAGGATCTTCTAGCTTTCATGGTCCCTGGTGAGAAGTCTGGTGTAATTCTGATAGGTCTTCCTTTCTGCGTTTCTTAGCCTTTTTCTCTTGCTGCCTTTAATATTCTTTCTTTGTTTAGCACATTTGAGGTTTTGATTATTATGTGACAGGAGGTATTTCTGTTCTGGTCCAGTTTGTTTGGGGTTCTCTAGTCTTCTTGTACATTCACAGGCATCTCTCTATTTAGTTTAAGGAAGTTTTCTTCCATAATTTTGTTGAAGATATTTGATGGCCCTTTCAATTGTAAATCTTCACTCTCATCTATGGCTATAATGCTTAGGTTTGGTCTTCTCATTGTGTCCTGGATTTCCTGGATGTTTTGGGTTACAAACTTTTTGCATTTTGCATTTTCTTTGACTGTTGAGTCCATGGTTTCTATGGTATCTTCGGCATCTGAGATTCTTTCTTCTATCTCTTGTATTCTGTTGTTGATATTTGCATTTATGGCCCCTAATTTCTTCCCAAGGTTTTCTATCTCCAATGTTGTCTTCCTTTGCTATTTCTTAGTTGTTTCTACTTCTGATTTTAGATATTTGATGGTTTTGCTCAGTTCCTTCACTTGCTTGTTTGTGTTTTCCTGTAATTTAAGAGATTTTTGTGTTTGCTCTTTCATGACTTCTGCCTGTTGACCAAAGTTCTCCTGTCTTTCTTTAAGTGATTTTTGCATATCCTCCTTATTGGCTTCTATCTTTTGACCCATATTCTCCTCAATTTCTTTAAATGATTTTTGTGCTACCCTTTTAAGGGCTTCTAACTTTTGATACTTTCCTGAATTTCTTTATGAGATTTATTTATATCCTTCATGTGTTCCTCTAACAGCATCATAACCAGTGATTTTAAATACAAATCTTGGTTTTCTGGTGTGTTGCAGTATCCAGGACTAGCTCTTGTTGGAGAATTTGGTTCAGATGCTGCCATATTGCCTTGATTTCTGTTAGTACCGTTCCTACATTTGCATTTTGCCATCTAGTTCTCACTTGTGTTAGTTGGTCTTGTTGTCACTGGCTGATACTTCAACCTCCTTTGAGCCTGTAAGGCTATTTCTGCAACACTGGATGAGTGGGTTTCCCCTGGCACAGATTACTGACATGCTACCCTCCTCTTGAGCACAGTTGGAGCCCTGCAGTCTTGCCCCAAGCAATATTTTACTTGGGATGTCTCAGTGAACCTGGTGCTCCCAGTCTGCTCTGTCATGGAGCTAAGATGGCATCATGGAGACATGCAAGTGCTGATCGCCATGTCGAGCACAGGACCCATGACCAGTTGGCACACAGACAAACTGCTGATCTGTCCGGGTCCTGGGCACAGGCAGACCCTCGGCGGTTTGTATCCCCAGAGATCTTAAACTCAGGATATCTCAGTACCTAGTGATGCCCATCTGCTCTGTCATGGAGCAAATATTGCAGTCGGGAATCACTCCAAGTGCTGATCTGCACATATGGCACAGGACCCACAACCAGCTGGCACACAGATGAACCGCTGATCTGCCCAGGTCCTGGGCTCAGGCAGACCCTTGGCAGTTTGTGGCTCCAGAGATCTTAAACTTTGGATAGCATGTTAAATCTTAAGCACATTTGTCCTCCTTATGTTGTCTAATTGCTCAAGTTAGTACCTCAAGTACTATATTGAAAAGATATGGAGAGAGAGGGCAGCCTTTTCTACTCCCTAATGTTAATGGGATTGCTTCAAGTTTCTTTACATTTAGTTTGATGTTGGCTACAGGTTTGCTGTATATTGCTTTTACTATGTTTAGGTATGGGCCTTGAATACCTGTTCTTTCCAAGACGTTTAGCATGAAAGGATGCTGAATTTTGTCAAATGCTTTTTCAGCATCCGATGAAATGACCATGTGGTTTTTTTTTTCGTTGTTTTTGTTTATGTAGTGGATTTAATTTATGGATTTCCATATATTGAAACATCCAAGCTCCTTAGTGAAGGTGATATATGTTCGGGAGCCTCTTGGGTATATAGCTAAAGATCCAGAGACCCAATTTCAGATAGAGAATATCTGCATGCTCTATAATAGATAGCATATGTTCAAAAGCCCATCAGTGGAACACATAGAAAGAATTGCAGACCACCTGTGGCAGTAGAATTTTCTACAAACTTAGAGTTAAATGGCGAAATTTCAAGAGCCTCTGTGGCTAATGTTAAACAACCCTGAGCTCCCTCATCACTTAGAGAAAGTTTCTGAGCTCATATACTAGGTAGCAAATATTCTAAAGTATCTTTGACACATTTTTTACAATCATCTTGAAAAAGCAGGGTTCCTCAGAGCCATTTGAGATAGTTTCAAATGTTGTATAGTTCCTTTTTCTATGGTTTGCAGTTTCAGGCCTATTTGAACTGACAAAGAAAGTCACTCAGTCCCTTGAACAGATGGCAAATATCTCAGATTTCATTGTGCAGGTAAAAAAAATTCCCACATGATCCTGGTCAGACAGCATATATGTCTTGGAAATTCTGAGACATTTGTCAAATGTACTAGAGATCCTTGAGCATGTATGTTGCCATATCCATTTCCCCAGATGACAATGTTCCTTGGGTACTCTGAGAAACTGATATGTCACCTGGACCAGAGAGAAAATGCACTAAAGTTCCCTGTGTACATGTGGACAGTTATAGAGTCACTTTTGCAGATAGGAACTGTCTCACAACCCCTTTGGTAGAGCCAACATACTACCTTCCCTTCTGAGGGTAAGGACTTCCTTGTTGCCAATGAGTAGATGGCCTTACATTTAAAGACCCTGACCCATACTGAGATAAAACTAGAACTCCATGAACATACAGAAAATGTTATGGAGTCCCCTGAGACCAAATAAAAAGAACCAGAGGCTCTGGAACCACTGATAAGAATCAAAGAGCCACAAAACCTGAAGGGTAAACTTCCAGAACTTCAGGTCCAGATGGCAAAGTTCCTAGTATGTCTTGTGCAGATGGGAATTCCAACTTTGCTTGGGAATGATAACAAAGATGCTTGAGACCCTTGGGTATTTGGCAAGAAAACAGCAATGATCTAGGTAGTTGTAGAATGATCCTAAGGTTTTTGCAAATATATCAAAGGGCCTTTAACCATGGTGAGCATGAAGAAGTTTCCAGAGACACCTGGTCAGGGGGAACATGTCCTAAAATCCATTGTGCTAATGAGAAAAGTTCCAGATCTCCACGTAGGTGAGGAAAATGTACTGAAGGCCCTAGTGAAGATGGAATAGCTTCCTGACCCCCTTGAGCAGATAGCCAAATTTCTATTGTTCTTTGGCCTGACTGGAAAGCACACAGAGCTCCCAGGGAAGTTTCCAAACTTCCTTAGTTTGCTTAGATGTTGGTGGTACTGGGAACCCAAGGGTAGATGCTAAATGCTCTCCAGCAAATCATTTAGGCAGAGAATTTCTCAGTGCTTTGAAAGACGTGAAAGTTGTCAGAACCTCTTGGGCACAAGTCTGAGAGATTTTTCACAGATTTGGATTTTCCCTTGAGACTTGGGCAGATAGGGTAGGTTTTGTAGCACTTAAGTTTGATTTGGAAAGTGACAAATCACCTTGAGCATGGGGAAGATTTCTGAAGCACTTCAGAGAGATGAAGAATTCCCTAAAGCTTTGGGACAGATTATAAATTTATTAGACCCTTCGGGGATAGACAGAGAAGGCACTTGTTCCTCTTGGGAAAATATTTAATGTCCAGCAGTCCCTTAGGTATGTTTTTACTCAGTCACTTGATCATATGTGGAACATTCCAAGGTCACTTGGACAGATGTAGAAATGTGAGATTCACCTGAGTAGTAGTTGTAGCTGTTGACATTTATTTGGTAGGAGGAAACCATGCATGCCTCCTCTTCACAGAAGAAGGGAGGTTGAAACTGTATTTCTCAGATGGGAAATTTTTGAAGTCTCCCTCCTCAGAAGGATTAACTCTTACCCTCTTTCTTTATTGGGTATTTATATGATATAGAGATCAGAGTAACCGTGGCTTCATTGAATTAATTAGTAACTATGAATTCTGTTTCTATTTAATGGAATAGTTTGAGAAGTACTGGTATTAGCTTTTCTTTGAAAGTGTGGTAGAAATTGGAACTAAAGCCATCTGGTCCTGGAATTTTTCTTGCTGTTGGGAGGATTTTAATGACTACCTCTATTTCCTTAGTGGTTATGGGACTGTTTAGATAGTTTACCTGATTTTGACTTAACATTGGGATGTGGTATCTGTCTAGGAATCATCCATTCCATCTAGATTTTCCATTATTGTTCAATATAGGCTACTATAATAAGTTCTATTTTTTGAAATTCTTCAGTTTCTTTTGTTATGTCTCCTCTTTCATTTCTGATTTTGTTAACTGGGATACTGTCTCTGTGCCTTTTAGTCTGTATGACTAAGGATCCATCTATCTTCTTGATTTTTCTAAGAGAAACAAAACTTGGTTTTGTTTGCTTCTTTTTGTTTTTATATCCTTTGTATTGTTCTTTTTGTTCCTAACTGAATGATTTCATCCCTGATTTTCACTATTTCCTGCCTTCCATTCCTCTTGGATGTGTTTGATTCTTTCTCTCCACAGCTTTCAGGCAGTTATTCTGTTAAATTCCTTGTATAAAAACTTTCCAATTTCCTTATGAAGGCACTTAGTGCTGTGAATTTTCCTCTTAGCATAGTTTTCATTGTGTCCCACAAGTTTTGTTATGATGTGACTTCATTTTTATTGAATTCTATAAACTCCTTGATTTCATTCTTTATTTCTTCCCTAACTAAGTTATCATTGGGCAGAGAGTTGTTCAATTTCCATGAGTATGTGGGCTTTCTGTTGTATTTGTTGTTATTGAAGTTCAACCTTTGAAAGCAGTGATCTGATAGAACATATGAGATTATTCCAATCTTCTTGTATCTCTTGATGCTTGTTTTGTGTTTAATTATATGGTTAATTTTGGAGAAGGTACCATGAGGTGCTGAGAAGAAGGTATATTCTTTTGTTTTAGGGTAAAATGCTCTCTAGATATCTGTTAAGTCCATTTTGTTCATAACTTCTGTTAGGTTGGATGTATCTCCTTTAGTTTCTGTTTCCATGACCTAGCCATTGGTAAGAGTGGGGTGTTAAAGGACTCTACTATTATTCTATGAAGTTCAATGTGTGCTTTGACCTTCAGTAATGCTTTTTTTTTTTTTTTTTTTTTTTTTTTTTTTTTTTTTTTTTTTTTTTTTTTTTTTATTTTACAAATTTGGGTGCCCTTGCATTTGTGGCATGGATGTTCAGAATTGAGAGATGGGGAAATCAATATACTCCATAACAAATAAAAATTTAATCAATATCTTTCTTCTAATCCATCCCTACAGAGGATACTAGAAGGAATACTCCAACCCAAGGAGGGTAACTACACCTAGGAAAACAGGAGAAATTAAGCATCTCATAGCAAAACCATAAGAAGAGAATCACACATACATAATACTACATCCCACAATGAAAATAGCAGGAACTAACAATTGTCTGGCTTTAATATCACTTTGTCTTTAATATAAATTCCTCAATAAAAAGGAACAGCCTAAAGGACTGGATATGTAAACAGGATATAACACTTTGCTGCATATTAGAAATATACTTCAGGTACAAAGACAGTCACTACCTCATTAGAGGGCCTGGAAAAAAGTTTTCTAACAAATGTTCACAAGAAGCAAGCTCAAGTAGCTACTCTAATGCCCAATAAAACAGACTTTCAAGCAAAAGTTATCAAATAAGATGGGGAAGGACACTTCATATTCATCATAGGAAAAACACATCATGAGGAAGTCTCAATTCTTAAAATCTATGCCCCAAATGCAAGGGTGCACACATTCATAAAAAAGCAACTTTTCTAAAGCACAAAATGCACATTGAACCTCACACATTAACTGTGGGAGACTTCAAAAACCCAATATCACCAATGCTCAGTTCATTTAAACAAAAGCTAAAGACAGTGTACTTTGCCTTAGAGAAATTTTCTAATTTTATGCGATCCCATTTGCTGAGAAGCACCTAAAGAAATGTTCAACATCCCTAATCATCAGGGAAATGCAAATCAAAACAACCTTGAGATTTTGCCTCATACCAGTCAAAATGGCTAAGATCAAAAACTCAGGAGACAGCAGGTGCTGGCAAGGATGTGGAGAAAAAGTAACACTCCTCTACTGCTGGTGGGATTGAGGAACAACAATATGAGTCACCCAGTACTCCCAGAGCTCCCAGGAACAAAAACATCAACCAAAGATTACACATGGTCTTACCCATGGCTCCAGATGCATAGGCAGCAGAGGATGGCCTTCTTGGACATCAAAGGGAGGAAAAGCCCCTGGTTCTGGAAAGGCTCGATGCATCAGTGTCAGGGAATACATGGACAGGGAAGCGGGAGGGCATTTATTGGCATAAATCCTCATCTCTCCATCCATTCTCCTGTCTTTCCCCCTCCCTTTTCTCTGTCCTGATACTCCCCTACTATGCTGGATCAAGCGTTTCCAGGATTAGGGCCCTCTTCTTCCTTCTTCTTCAGAATCATTTGATACGCTAATTGTATCTTAAGTATTCAGAACTTCAGGGCTAATTAATATCCACTTATCAATGATTGCATTCCATGTGTATTCTTTTGTGATTGCATTACCTCCCTTAGGAAGATATTTTCCAGTTCCATCCATTTGCCTAAAAAATTCATAAATTCATTGTTTTTAATTGCTGAATAGTTCTCCATTGTGTATATATACCACATTTTCTGTATCCACTCCTCCACTGAAGGCTATCTGGGTTCTTTCCAGCTTCTGGCTATTATAAATAAGGCTGCTATGAACATAGTGGAGCATGTGTCCTTATTGCATGCTGGGGAATCCTCTGGGTGTATGCCCAGGAGAGATATAGCAGGGTCCTCCGGAAGTGTCATGCCCAGTTTTCTTAGGAACTGCCAGACTGATTTCCATAGTGGTTGTACCATCTTACAATCCCACCAGCAGGGAAGGAGTGTTCATCTTTCTCCACATCCCCGCCAATACCTGCTGTCTCCCGAGTTTTTAACCTTAGCCATTCTGACTGGTGTGAGGTGAAATGTCAGGGTTGTTTTGATCTGCATTTCCCTAATGGCTTAGGATGTTGAGCACTTCTTAAGATGCTTCGCGGCCATCCGAATTTCTTCAGGTGAAAATTCTTTGTTTAAGTCTGTACCTCATTTTTTAATAGGGTTATTTGGTTCCCTGGGGTCTAACTTCTTGAGTTCTTTGTATATATTGGATATTAGCCCTCTATTGGATGTAGGGTTGGTGAAGATCTGTCCTTTGCCTTACAGAAACTTTGTAATTTTATGAGATCACATTTGTCAATTAGTGATCTTAGAGGATAAGCTATTGGTGTTCTGTTTCCCCCTATACTGATGTCCTCAAGGGTCTTCCCCAGTTTCTTTTCTATTAGCTTCAGGGCGTCTGGCTTTATGTGGAGGTCCTTGATACATTTGGAGTTGAGCTTAGTACAAGGAGACAAGGATGGATCAATTCACATTCTCCAGCATGCTGACCTCCAGTTGAACCAGCACCATTTGTTGAAAAGGCTATCTTTTTTCCATTGGATGTTTTCAGCCCCTTTGTCGAGGACCAAGTGGCCATAGGTGTGTGGGTTCATTTCTGGATCTTCAATCCTGTTCCATTGATCCACCTGCCTGTCACTGTACCAATACCATGCAGTTTTTAACACTATTGCTTGGTAGTATTGCTTGAGGTCAGGAATGCTGATTCCCATATAATTTCTTTTGTTGTTGAGAATAGTTTTAGCTGTCCTGGGTTTTTTGTTATTCCAGATGAATTTGAGAATTGCTCTTTCTAACTATACGACAGACTGAGTTGGGATTTTGATGGGTATTGCATTGAATCTGTATAATGCTTTTGGCAAAATGGCCATTTTAACTATATTAATCCTGCCGATCCATGAGCATGGGAGGTTTTTCCATTTTTGAGGTCTTCTTCTATTTTCTTCTTCAGAGTCTTGAAGTTCTTGTCATACAGATCTTTCACATGTTTGGTAAGAGTCACCCCAAGGTACTTTATATAGTTTGTGGCTATTGTGAAGGGTGTCATTTCCCTAATTTCTTTCTCAGCCTGCTTATCCTTTGTGTAGAGGAAGGCTACTGATTTTCTTGAGTTGATTTTATAACCTGCCACTTTGCTGAAGTTGTTTATCAGCTGTAGGAGTTCTCTAGTGGAGTTTTTTGGGTCACTTAGGTAGACTATCATATCATCTGCAAATAATGATAGTTTGACTTCTTCCTTTCCAATTTGTATCCCTTTGACCTCTTTATGTTGTCTAATTGCCCAAGCTGGTACCTCAAGTACAATATTGAAAAGATAAGGAGAAAGGGGGCAGCCCTGTCTAGTCCCGGATTTTAATGGGATTGCTTCAAGTTTCTCTCCATTTAGTTTGATGCTGGTTTGCTGTATATTGCTTTTGCTATGTTTAGGTATGGGCCTTGAATTCCTGTTCTTTCCAAGACTTTAAGCATGAAAGCATGCTGAATTTTGTCAAATGCTTTTTCAGCATCCAATGAAATGACCATGCGTTTTTTTTTTCTTTGAGTTTGTTTATGTAGTGGATTGCATTGATGGATTTCCATATATTGAACCAACCCTGCATCCCTGGAATAAAGCCTATTTGATCACAGTTTATGATCGTTTTTATGTGTTCTTGGATTTGGTTGGCAAGAATTTTATTGAGAATTTTTGCATGGATATTCATAAGGGAATTTGGTCTGAAGTTCTCTTTCTTTGTTGTACAGTGTGGTTTTAGTATCAGTGTAATTGTGGCTTCATAGAAGGAATTGGGTAGTGTTCCTTCTGTTTCTATTTTGTGGAATAGTTTGAAGAGTATTGGTGTTAGGTCTTCATTGAAGTTCTGATAGAATTCTGCACTGAAGCCATCTGGTCCTGTGCTTTTTTTGGTTGGAAGGCTCTCTATGACCCCTTCTATTTCTTTAGGGTTCATAGGACTGTTTAGATGATCTATTTGGTCCTGATTTAATTTTGGTATTTGGTACCTGTCTAGGAAATTGTCCATTTCATCCAGATTCTCCAGTTGTTTTGAGTATAGGCTTTTGTAGTAGGATCTGATGATTTTTTTGAATTTCCTCCGTTTCTGTTGTTATATCCCCCTTTTCATTTCTAATTTTGTTAATTTGGATACTTTCTTTGTGCCCTTTGGTCAGTCTGGCTAAGCATTTATCTGTCTTGTTGATTTTCTCAAAGAACCAGCTCCTGGATTCGTTGATTCTTTGTATGGTTCTCTTTCTTTCCTCTTGACTAATTTCAGCCCTGAGTTTGATGATGTCCTGTCTTCTATTCCTCCTGGGTGAATTGGCTGCTTTTTGTTCCAGGGCTTTCAGGTGTGTCATTAAGCTGGTAATGTATGCTCTCTCCATTTTCTTTTTGGAGGCATTCAGGGCTATGCGTTTTCCTCTTAGCACTGCTTTCATTGTGTCCCAAAGATTTGGGTATGTTGTGCCTTCATTTTCATTAAATTCTAAAAAGTCTCTGATTTCTTTCTTTCTTTATTTCTTCTTTGCCCATGCTGTCATTGAGTAGAGTATTGTTCAGCCTCCACATGTATGTGGGCTTTCTGTTGTTTTTGTTGCTATTGAAGACCACTCTTTCTCCATAGTGAACCGATAGGAGGCATGGGATTAGTTCTATCTTTTTATATTTGTTGAAGTGTGTCTTGTGACAAATTATATGGTCGATTTTGGAGAAGGTATCTTGAGGTGCTGAGAAAAAGTATATTCTCTTGTTTTAGGGTGAAATGTTCTTTAAATATCAGTCAAGTCCAATTGGTCCAAAGCTTCAATTAGTTTTATTGTGTCACTGTTTAGTTTCTGTTTTCCTGATCGGTCCATTGAAGAGAGTGGAGTGTTGAAGTCACCCACAATTATTGTGTTAGGTGTAATGTGTGCTTTGAGCTTTAGTAAAGTTTCCTTTAGGAATGAGGGTGCCCTTGCATTTGGCACATAGATGTTCAGAATTGAAAGTTCTTCTTGGTGGATTTTTCCTTTGATCAGCAAGAAGTGTCTTCCTGTATCTCTTTAGATGACATTAGGTTGAAAGTCAGTTTTCTCTGATATTAGAATGGCTACTCTGGTTCATTTCCTGAGACCATTGGCTTGTAAATTTGTCTTCCAGCCATTTACTGTAAGGTAGCTTTTGTCTTTGACATTGAGGTGTGTTTCCTGTATGCAGCAAAATATAGGGTCCTGTTTCCTTATCCAGTCTGTTAGTCTATGTCTTTATTGGGGAGTTGAGTCCATTGACATTAAGAGATATTAAGGAATAGTGATTATTACTTCCTGTCATTTTCAATGTTATTTTTATATTTCAGTGGTTATCTTCTTTTGGGTTTGATGAAAGAAGGTAATTATCTTGCTTTTTCCAGGGTGTCATTTCCCTCCTTGTATTGGAGTTTTCCTCCTATTATCCTTTGTAGGGCTGGATTTGTGAAAAGATATTTTGTAAATTTGGTTTTGTCATGGAATATCTTGGTTTCTCCATCTATTGTGATTGAGAGTTTTGCTGGGTATAGTAGTCTTGGCTGACGTTTGTGTTCTCTTAGAGTCTGCATGAGATCTGCCCAGGATCTTCTAGCTTTCATAGTCTCTGGTGAGAAGTCTGGTGTGATTCTGATAGGTCTTCCTTTATATGTTACTTGGCCTTTTTCTCTTACTACCTTTAATATTCTTTCTTTGTTTAGTACATTTGGGGTTTTAATTATTATGTGATTGGAGGTATTTCTGCTCAGGTCCAGTCTGTTTGGAGTTTTGTAGGCTTCTTGTATATTCATGGGCATCTCTCTCTTTAAGTTGGGAAAGTTTTCTTCCATAATTTTGTTGAAGATATTCGCTGGCCCTTTCAGCTGTAAATCTTCACTCTCATCTATACCTATAATCCTTAGGTTTGGTCTTCTCATTGTGTCCTGGATTTCCTGTGTGTTCTGGGATACAAGCGTTTTGCATTTTGCATTTTCTTTGACTGTTGAGTCAATGGTTTCTATGGTATCTTCGGCACCTGAGATTCTTTCTTCCATCTCTTGCATTCTGTTGTTGATATTTGCATCTATGGCCCCTGATTTCTTCGCAAGGTTTTCTATCACCAAAATTGTCTCCCATTGTGATTTCTTAGTTGTTTCTACTTCTGATTTTAGATCCTGGATGATTTTGATTAGCTCCTTCACTTGCTTGTTTGTGTTTTTCTATAATTCTTTAAGAGATTTTTGTGCTTCCTCTTTCATGACTTCTGCTTTTTGACTCACTTTGTCCTGCATTTCTTAAGGTTTTGTGTGTGTGTGTGTGTGTGTGTGTGTGTGTGTTTCTTCTTTATTGGCTTTTATCTCTTGAGCCTTATTCTCCTGAAGTTCTTTAAGTGATTTTTGTGTTTCCATTATATGGGTTTCTAGCTTATTCACGGTCCCCTGTATTTCTTTAAGAGATTCATTTCTGCCCCTTTTGTGTTCTTCTAGCAGCATCATGAACAGTGATTTTAAATCCAAATCTTGTTTTTCTGGTGTGTTTGTGTAACCAGGACTTGATGCTGTTGGAGAGTTTGGTTCAGACGCTGCCATATTGCCTAGATTTCTGTTAGTAGCATTCCTGCGTTTGCCCTTTGCCATCTTGTTATTTCTGGCGTTAGTTAGTTTTGTCACTGGCTGGTGTTTGTGCTTCCTGTGAGGCTGTAGGGCCATTTCTGCAACACTGGATGGCTGGGTTTCCCCTGTTACAGATTGCTGATGTGCTGTCCTCCTCTTGGGTGCCCTTGGAGCCCTAGTGTGCCTTGCCCCAGATTGTCTGTGTGAACCAGGCGGTGCCCATTTGCTACTTCAGAGAGTGCTGATGGTGTATGATGTGGGACCTTTTCTGAGTGCTGGTCACTCTGCTGGGCAGCCGATCTCCCAACCGTGTTGGTGCACACAAGGCTAGCCTAGCTGCTGAGGCCCTGAGTCTAGGCAAAAGCCTGGCAGGCTAAGGCCCTAGCAAAGTTCCCCTTGGGCTATGACTGTTAATTGGTTCTGTCAGGTGGCCAGGATGGAGGAGTGTGAGTGCTTCCTGAAAGTGCCTGGAGAGTCTGCTAGGCTAACAACCTCCGGGTAGGGTTGGCACATAGATGGCCTGCAGAGCAGCCCAGGGCCTGGTGGCATCCCAAGGCCTGTCAGGGTTAGACCCCTGCTATGTAAGCCTCAGGCTATGATTCTTAGCTGACTTTGCCTGCTAGAACTCTCTGGTGTCCCATAGTCAAAATGTTGGCATGCTCACTGGGCAGGGCAAGCAACCTCCTGGCCGGTTTGGCACACTGATGGCCCCCCCGAATAGCCCAGGGCCTGGGTGCAGTCCAATGCACATGGGGCTTAGACCCCCATGATGTTGGCCTTGGGTTATATTTGCGTACCTCAGTCTGTCTGATTTCTCAGGCGCCTGAGATCCAAGATGGCTCTGAATTCCCAAGACAAAATTAGCATATCAAATGATACCCAAGAAGAGGGAAGGAGAGGGCCCTGGTTCTGAAAAGACTTGAGTCTTTGCATTGTAGGTGAGTACCAAGACAGAGAAATGTGAGGGGGTGATTGGGAAATGGGTGGAGGGAAGAGGGCTTATGAGACTGATGGGGAGAGGGAAGTCGGGAAAGGGGAAAGCATTTGGAATGTAAACAAAGAATATAGAAAATAAAAAAAAATTAAAAATCCCAACAAGAACATCAAAGAAAAATTTTAAAATACTTTAAGTTATTAATGCTAGTATGTATATATCTTACTTAACAAATATTTCTAAAATATTACCATTTCAAAATTAATCATTTAAAAATTATTAGTGATATATATATATATATTGAATTCAGTTTTTATGCTGGTCTAATGCAAATCAGGGTACAATTTACATCTACAAAATATCTTAATTTGACCTAAAATATATCAGTGGTTCAGTGAGGTATCTTGCTATAAAACAACCTTATATTATAAAATGCTTAAAGACAAGAATTGCACCTTGTCAAATGACCTGTTTCCATATAATAATACCATGTCAGGCAATATTATCCATGAGATGATTAAAGTCATACATTCAGAGGAGAAAAAGTGGTCCCCTCCCACCTTTTTGTTGCTGTTTTTCTTTTTAAGTTGTTTTAACAGTAGCGAATTTCTTAACCTTCCTAAGCCATCTAAGCTTAATTTTTCTAGCCTTTCTTTCTTGGGAAATTCATAATAATATGTATCCCAATGTGATAATTAATGACAAAAATTTCACAAAGTATTTAGCTCATGGGAAGAGTAGAATTTTGTGGTGTGATATAATTATTGACTATTTAATTTAAATGATTCAACAACAATAAAAAACAATTCTATCTTTAGCTCTGTGCCCCATTTTTTATTTTTTTATTTATTTTTCATTGAATATTTTTTATTTACATTTTCAATGTTTTCCCTTTTCCATGCCCCCCTTCAAAAACCCCCTATCCTATCTCCCTCCCCCTACCTCTATGAGGGTACTCTCTCACTCACCTACCCACTCCTGTCTTCCAGCCCTGGCATTCATTCCCCTACACTGGGTCATCAAACACCCTCAGACCCAAGGGCCACTCTTCCCACCAATGTCCAACAATGCCATCCTCTGCCACATATGTGGCTCTAACCATGGGTCTCTCTAAGTGTATTCTTTGGTTGGTGACCCAGTTCCCTGGTGCTCTTGGGGGTCAGGTCAGTGGGCACTATTACTCACCCCACTGTGCTGCAAACACCCTCAGCTCCTTCAGTCCCTTCTCCAGCTCTTCCATTAAGGAGACCACACTAAGTCCAATGTTTGGCTGTGAGCATCTGCCCCTGTTTTGTGAGGTTCTAGCAGAGCCTTTCACAAAACAGCCATATCAGGCTTCTGTCAGCAAGCATTTCCTGGCATACACAATAGTGTCTGAGTTTGGTAGCTGTACATGGGATGGATCCCCAGGTGAGGCAGTCTCTGGATGGCCTTTCCTTCAGTCTCTGGCCACACTTTGATTCCATATTCCATAGGATTATTTGTTTCTGTGGAGTCTAACTTCTTGATTTCTTTGTATGTATTGGATATTAGCTCTCTATAGGATTGGTAAAGATCTTTTCTCAATCTGTTGGTTGTCATTTTGTCCTTTGCCTTTACAGAAGCTTTGCACTTTTATGAGGTCCCATTTGTCAATAGTTGATCAAAGAGCCTGAGCCACTGATGTTCTTTTTAGGAAATTTTCCCCTGTGCTGATGTATTTGAAGTTCTTTCCTACTTTCTCCTCTATAAGTTTCAGTGTGTCTGGTTTTATGTGGAGGTCCTTGATCTACTTCGACTTGAGCTTTGTACAAGGATATAAAAATGGAATAATTTTTACATGCCAACCTCCATTTAAGCCAGCTCCATTTTTTTTGAATAAGCTATCTTGTTTCCACTGGATGATTTTGGCTACTTTGTCAAAGATCAGATTACCATATGTGTGTGGGTTTACTTCTGGGTTTTCAATTCTATTCCACTGATCTACCTGTCTTTTTGTGTGCCAGTCACATGTGGTTTTTATCACTATTGTTAAGGGATGGTGATTCTCCCATACATTTTCTTAATGTTATGAATAGTTTTCACTATCCTGGATATTTTTTATTCCAGATGAACTTGAAAATTCTTTCTATCACTGTGAAGAATTGAGTTGGAATTTTGATGGATTGAATTGAGTCTATAGATTGCTTTCAGTAAAATGTACATTTCTGCTATGTTAATCCTGCCAATCCATGACCATGAGAGTTCTTGCCATCTACTGAGGTCTTCTTTGATTTTTTTCTTCAGACTTGAAGTTCTTGTCCTACAGATTGTTCACTTACTTGGTTAGAGTCACACCAAAATATGTTCTTTATTGTGACTATTGTAAATGGTGTCATTTCCCAATTTTTTTCTCAGCCAGTTTGTTCTTTGAGTAGAATAAGGCTATTAATTTGAGCTAATTTTATATTCAGTCACTTTGCTGAAGTTGATTATCAGCTGTAGGAGTTCTCTGGTGGAATTATTGGGGTCACTTAAGTATACTATCATATCATGTGTAAATAGTGATATCTTTATTTCATCCTTTCAGAGTTGTATTCTATGACCTCATTTTGTTGCCTAATTGTTCTGGCTAGGATTTTGAGTACCATATTGAACAGGCAGGGAAAGAGTGGACAGCCTTGTCTTATCCTTGATTTCAGTAGGATTACTTCAATTTTCTCTCCATTTAGTTTGGTTTTGGCTACTGGTTTGCTGTATATTGCTTTTATTATGTTTAGGTATGAGCCTTGAATTCCTGATCTCTTAAATACTTTTAATGTGAAAGGATGTCTTGCTGTGTCAAAGGATTTCTCAGCTTGTAATGAAATGATTGTGTGTTTTTTCCCTTTGAGTTTGTTTATATAGTGAATTACATTGATAGATTTCCATCATTCACCATGATAAAGTAGGCTTCATCCCATGAAAGCAAGGTTGTTTCACTTTACGAAAAAGCCACTAACATAATCCACTATATAAACAAACTCAAAGGCAAAAAATCACATGATCATCTCCTTAAATGAAGAAAAAACATTTGACAAAATACAATATCCATTCTTGTTAAAAGTATTGGAGAGATCAGAAACTCAAGGCCCATTCCTAAACATAATAAAAGCAATTTACCCCAAACCACCAGTCAATATCAAATTAAATGGAGACATACTTGAAGCAATCCCACTGAAATCAGGGACAAGACAAGAATGCCAATTCTCCCCATATCTTTTTTTTTTATTCGATATAACTTATTTACATTTCAAATGATTTCCCCTTTTCTAGCCCCCCCACTCCCCGAAAGTCCCATAAGCCCCCTTCTCTTCCCCTGTCCTCCCATCCACCCCTTCCCACTTCCCCGTTCTGGTTTTGCTGAATACTGTTTCACTGAGTCTTTCCAGAACCAGGGGCCACTCCTCCTTTCTTCTTGTACCTCATTTGATGTGTGGATTATGTTTTGGGTATTCCAGTATTCTAGGTTAATATCCACTTATTAGTGAGTGCATACCATGATTCACCTTTTGAGTCTGGGTTACCTCACTTAGTATGATGTTCTCTAGCTCCATCCATTTGCCTAAGAATTTCATGAATTCATTGTTTCTAATGGCTGAATAGTACTCCATTGTGTAGATATACAACATTTTTTGCATCCACTCTTCTGTTGAGGGATACCTGGGTTCTTTCCCGCATCTGGCAATTATAAATAGGGCTACTATGAACATAGTAGAACATGTATCCTTATTACATGGTGGGGAGTCTTCTGGGTATATGCCCAGGAGTGGTATAGCAGGATCTTCTGGAAGTGAGGTGCCCAGTTTTCGGAGGAACCGCCGAATTGATCCATCCTTGTCTCCTTGTACTAAGCTCAAATCCAAATGGATCAAGGACCTCCACATAAAGCCAGACACTCTGAAGCTAATAGAAAAGAAACTGGGGAAGACCCTTGAGGACATCAGTACAGGGAGAAAGTTTCTGAAAAGAACACCAATAGCGTATACTCTAAGAGCAAGAATTGACAAATGGGACCTCATAAAATTACAAAGTTTCTGTAAGGCAAAGGACACCATCAAGAGGACAAATCGGCAACCAACAAATTGGGAAAAGATCTTCACCAATCCTACATCAGATAGAGGGCTAATATCCAATATATATAAAGAACTCAAGAAGTTAGACTCCAGAAAACCAAACAACCCTATTAAAAAATGGGGTACAGAGTTAAACAAAGAATTCTCACCTGAAGAACTTCGGATGGTGGAGAAGCATCTTAAAAAATGCTCAACTTGGGCGGTGGCGGCGGCGGTAGCAGTGGCTGCTCCAGCTGAAGGGCCATCAGCGGTGGAACCAAGGCGACACAGGGTCCAGTTAGGCCCTGCGCCCACGACCACTGACCTTCGCTGACCAGCCGGGCGGCAAGCAACTGCGGTTCTGCGGAGCCTTTCGCTGCACGGAAGCCACTTCAGAACTCGGCTGCCCGCCAGTCAGGAGAGACTCACAGCCATCTTGATCCCGGGCTCCAGAGATCGGTCAGACTGAGGTACACAAACATAATCCTAGGCCCAACACCGCAGGGGTCTGAGCCAGACGGGCGTTGGCCTGCACCCAGGCCCTGGGCTGTTCGAGTGGCCAGTGGGGCGCCAACCCAGCCAGGAGTTTTTTTTTTTTTTTGCCCCGGCCAGTGCACGCGCCGCCATTTTGCCTACAGGAGCCAGAGTGCTCGGGAGGGCAGAGACTGCTAACAAGCGTAGCCTGAGGCTAACAAAACGGGGGTCTAGGCCCCAAAAGGCACAGGACTGACCCCAAGAACTGGGCGGCTTGGTGGGCCATCTGTGTGTCAACCCGCCCAGGAGGTTATTAGCACAACAGACTCTCCTGGTGCTTTCGGGGAGCGCGGACGTGCACGCCCGCCATCCGGGTCACCTGGCGGACCCAAATAACAGACATAGCCCTAGGGGAACTTTGCTCGGACCTTGGCCTCCCAGGCGTTTGCCTGGACTCAGGGCCCAGGCGACAAGGCTAACCTAGTGTGCGCCAGCCCGGTTGGGGAAATCGGCTGCCCAGCGGAGTGAGCGGAGCACAGGGGAGTTCACAGCAACATTCACCTTCGGAGCTCCCTGGGGGTGCACACGGGCTCCATCTGGTCCACAGACACAATCTGGGGCAAGGCCTCAGGCAGAAGCCCCCAGCTCAACTCTCTCCGCTTCAGATCAGCCTGGGTGGCCGCCACATCTCCAGGTCCCTCAAGAGGCTAGTGGGGGCTTCCGGGCGGCCAGCTGGGAGAAGTCAGTGTGCTCCAATAAATCCTGCGGGCCCCAGCGGGAGCCTTCAGGTGCCTGCTTCGGGATCTGAACAGCCTGGACAACAGCACCCTGTCTATAGGCAGTGCACAGTGTAAGCTGTGCACCAGAGGCCAACGGGGAAGGGGCAGCTTGCACTGGTGAGTCCAGCACTGACAAGACCAAGTAACACCAGTGAGAGCTAGATGGCAAAAGGCAAACGCAGAAACGTCACTAACAGAAATCAAGGCAATATGGCAACATCTGAACCAAATTCTCCTCTACCAGCAAGTCCTGGATACCCCATCACACCAGTAAAACAAGATTTGGATTTAAAATCACTGGTCATGATGCTGGTACAGGAACACATGAAGGACATTCAGGAGAAAATGGATCAAAAGTTAGAAGCCCTTGCAAGGGAAACACAAAAATCATTGAAAGAAATCCAGGAGAATACAAAAGCCAACAAGGAGGAAATGCAAAAAACACTTAAAGAAATACAGGAGAACTTTGCTCAACAGGCTGAGGTCATGAAAGACGAAACACAAAAATCTCTTAAAGAAATACAGGAGAACTTTGGTCAACAGGCTGAGCTCATGAAAGAGGAAACACAAAAATTTCTTAAAGAATTACAGGAAAACACAAACATGCAAGGGAAGGAGCTAAGCAAAACCATCCAGGATCTAAAATCAGAAGTAGAAACAACTAAGAAAACTCAAAGGGAGACAACTTTGGAGATAGAAAGCCTTGGGAAGAAATCAGGGGACAGAGATGCAAATATCAACAACAGAATACAAGAGATAGAAGAAAGAATCTCAGATGCTGAAGATTCCATAGAAACCATGGACTCAACAGTTAAAGAAAATGCAAAGTGCAAAAAGCTTGTAACCCAAAATATCCAGGAAATCCAGGACACAATGAGAAGACCAAACCTAAGGATTATAGGCATAGATGAGAGTGAAGATTTACAACTTAAAGGGCCAGCAAATATCTTCAATAAAATTATGGAAGAAAACTTCCCTAACCTAAAGAGAGAGATGCCCATGAATATACAAGAAGCCTACAGAACTCCAAACAGACTGGACCAGAACAGAAATACTTCCCGTCACATAATAATCAAAACACCAAATGTTCTAAACAAAGAAAGAATACTAAAGGCAGTAAGAGAAAAAGGCCAAGTAACATATAAAGGAAGACCTATCAGAATCACAGCAGACTTTTCACCTGAGACTATGAAGGCTAGAAGGTCCTGGGCAGATCTCATGCAGACTCTAAGAGAACACAAATGCCAACCAAAACTACTATATCCAGCAAAACTCTCAATCACCATAGATGGAGAAACTAAGATATTTCACGACAAAACCAAGTTCACCCAATATCTATCCACAAACCCAGCCCTAAAAAGGATAATAGGAGGACAACACCAATACAAGGAGGGAAACTCCACCCTGAAAAAAGCAAGATAGTAACCTTTCATCAAACCCAAAAGAAGTTAAGCAATCAAATTTAAAAAATAACGTCAAAAATGATAGGAAGTAACAATCACTATTCCTTAATATCTCTTAACATCAATGGACTCAATGCCCCAATAAAAAGACACAGACTAACTGACTGGATACGTAAACAGGACCCTACATTTTGCTGCTTACAGGAAACACACCTCAGGGTCAAAGACAAACACTACCTTAGAGTAAAAGGCTGGAAGACAATTTTACAAGCAAATGGTCTCAGGAAACAAGCTGGAGTAGCCATTTTAATATCAGATAAAATTGACTTTCAACCCAAAGTCATCAAAAGAGACTCTGAGGGACACTTCTTGCTGGTCAAAGGAAAAATACAACAAGAAGAACTCTCAATCCTGAACATCTATGCTCCAAATGCAAGGGCACCCTCTTTCATAAAAGAAACTTTATTAAAACTCAAAGCACACATTGCACCTAACACAATAATTGTGGGTGACTTCAACACTGCACTTTCCTCAATGGACCGATCAGGAAAACAGAAACTAAACAAGGACACAATGAAACTAATTGAAGCTTTGGACCAATTAGATTTAACTGATATATATAAAACATTCTATCCTAAAACAAAAGAATATACCTTTTTTTCAGCACCTCATGGTACCTTCTCCAAAATCGACCATATAATTGGTCACAAGACAGACCTCAACAAATATAAAAAGATAGAACTAATCCCATGCCTCCTATCTGATCACTATGGAATGAAAGTGGTCTTCAATAGCAACAGAAACAACAGAAAACCCACATACACGTGGAAATTGAACAATACTCTACTCAATGACACCTTGGTCAAGGAAGAAATAAAGAAAGAAATTAAAGACTTTTTAGAACACAATGAAAATGAAAACACAACATACCCAAATCTATGGGACACAATGAAAGCAGTGCTAAGAAGAAAACTCATAGCCCTGAGTGCCTCCAAAAAGAAAATGGAGAGAGCATACATTACCAACTTAATGACACACCTGAAAGCCCTAGAACAAAAAGAAGCTATTTCACCCAGGAGGAGTAGAAGGCAGGAAATCATCAAACTCAGGGCCGAAATCAATCAAGTAGAAACAAAGAGAACCATACAAAAAATCAACAAAACTAGGAGCTGGTTCTTTGAGAAAATCAACAAGATAGATAAACCCTTAGCCAGACTGACCAAAGGGCACAGGGAAAGTATCCAAATTAACAAACTTAGAAATGAAAAGGGAGACATAACAACGGAAACTGAGGAAATCCAAAAAATCATCAGATCCTACTATAAGAGCCTGTACTCAACACAACTGGAGAATCTGGAGGAAATGGACAATTTCCTTGACAGATACCAAATACCAAAATTAAATCAGGACCAACTAGACCATCTAAACAGTCCCATAAAGCCTAAAGAAATAGAAGGAGTCATAGAAAGTCTTCCAACCAAAAAAAGCACAGGACCAGATGGTTTCAGTGCAGAATTCTACCAGACCTTCAAAGAAGAGTTAACACCAATACTCTTCAAACTATTCCACAAAATAGAAACAGAAGGAACACTACCCAATTCCTTCTACGAAGCCACAATTACGCTGATACCAAAGCCACACAAAGATCCAACAAAGAAAGAGAACTTCAGACCAATTTCCCTTATGAACATCGATGCAAAAATACTCAACAAAATTCTTGCCAACCGAATCCAAGAACACATCAAAACGATCATCCACCATGATCAAGTAGGCTTTATCCCGGGAATGCAGGGTTGGTTCAATATACGGAAATCCATCAATACAATCCACTACATAAACAAACTCAAAGAACAAAACCACATGGTCATTTCATTGGATGCTGAAAAAGCATTTGACAAAATTCAGCATCCTTTCATGCTTAAAGTCTTGGAGAGAACAGGAATTCAAGGCCCATACCTAAACATAGTAAAAGCAATATACAGCAAACCGGTAGCCAGCATCAAACTAAACGGAGAGAAACTTGAAGCAATCCCACTGAAATCAGGGACCAGACAAGGCTGCCCCCTTTCTCCTTATCTTTTCAATATTGTACTTGAGGTACTAGCTCGGGCAATTCGACAACATAAGGAGGTCAAAGGGATACAAATAGGAAAGGAGGAAGTCAAACTATCATTATTTGCAGACGACATGATCGTCTACCTAAGTGACCCAAAGAACTCCACTAGAGAGCTCCTACAGCTGATAAACAACTTCAGCAAAGTGGCAGGTTACAAAATCAACTCAAGCAAATCAGTGGCCTTCCTATACTCAAAGGATAAGCAGGCTGAGAAAGAAATTAGGGAAATGACCCCCTTCACAATAGCCACAAACAGTATAAAGTATCTTGGGGTGACTCTTACCAAACATGCGAAAGATCTGTATGGCAAGAACTTCAAGACTCTGAAGAAGGAAATGGAAGAAGACCTCAAAAAATGGGAAAACCTCCCATGCTCATGGATCGGTAGAATCAATATAGTTAAAATGGCCATTTTGCCTAAATCACTATACAGATTCAATGCAATACCCATCAAAATCCCAACTCAATTCTTCACAGAGTTAGAAAGAGCAATTATCAAATTCATCTGGAACAACAAAAAACCCAGGATAGCTAAAACTATTCTCAGCAACAAAAGAAAATCTGGGGGAATCAGTATCCCTGACCTCAAGCAATACTACAGAGCAATAGTGTTAAAAACTGCATGGTATTGGTACAGTGACAGGCAGGAGGATCAATGGAACAGGATTGAAGATCCAGAAATGAACCCACACACCTATGGCCACTTGATCCTCAACAAAGAGGCTGAAAACATCCAATGGAAAAAAGATAGCCTTTTCAACAAATGGTGCTGGTTCAACTGGAGGTCAGCATGCAGAAGAATGCGAATTGATCCATCCTTGTCTCCTTGTACTAAGCTCAAATCCAAATGGATCAAGGACCTCCACATAAAGCCAGACACTCTGAATCTAATAGAAAAGAAACTGGGGAAGACCCTTGAGGACATCGGTACAGGGAGAAAGTTTCTGAACAGAACACCAATAGCGTATACTCTAAGAGCAAGAATTGACAAATGGGACCTCATAAGGTTACAGAGTTTCTGTAAGGCAAAGGACACCATCAAGAGGACAGATCGGCAACCAACAAATTGGGAAAAGATCTTCACCAATCCTACATCAGATAGAGGGCTAATATCCAATATATATAAAGAACTCAAGAAGTTAGACTCCAGAAAACCGAACAACCCTATTAAAAAATGGGGTACAGAGTTAAACAAAGAATTCTCACCTGAAGAACTTCGGATGGCGGAGAAGCATCTTAAAAAATGCTCCACTTCATTAGTCATTAGGGAAATGCAAATCAAAACAACCCTAAGATTTCATCTTACACCAGTCAGAATGGCTAAGATTAAAAATTCAGGAGACAGCAGGTGTTGGAGAGGGTGCGGAGAAAGAGGAACACTCCTCCACTGCTGGTGGGGTTGCAAATTGGTACAACCACTCTGGAAAGCAGTCTGGCGGTTCCTCCGAAAACTGGGCACCTCACTTCCAGAAGATCCTGCTATACCACTCCTGGGCATATACCCAGAGGATTCCCCACCATGTAATAAGGATACATGCTCTACTATGTTCATAGCAGCCCTATTTATAATTGCCAGATGCTGGAAAGAACCCAGGTATCCCTCAACAGAAGAGTGGATACAAAAAATGTGGTATATCTACACAATGGAGTACTATTCAGCCATTAGAAACAATGAATTCATGAAATTCTTAGGCAAATGGATGGAGCTAGAGAACAGCATACTAAGTGAGGTAACCCAGACTCAAAAGGTGAATCATGGTATGCACTCACTAATAAGTGGTTATTAACCTAGAAAACTGGAATACCCAAAACATAATCCACACATCAAATGAGATACAAGAAGAAAGCAGGAGTGGTCCCTGGTTCTGGAAAGACTCAGTGAAACAGTATTTGGCAAAACCAGAACGGGGAACTGGGAAGGGGTGGGAGGGAGGACAGGGGAAGAGAAGGGGGCTTACGGGACTTTCGGGGAGTGGGGGGGGGGCTAGAAAAGGGGAAATCATTTGAAATGTAAATAAATTATATCAAATAAAAAAAAGACAAAAAAAATGCTCAACTTTATTAGTCATTAGGGAAATGCAAATCAAAACAACCCTAAGATTTTATCTTACACCAGTCAGAATGGCTAAGATTAAAAATTCAGGAGACAGCAGGTGTTGGAGAGGGTGTGGAGAAAGAGGAACACTCCTCCACTGCTGGTGGGATTGCAAATTGGTACATTCTCCCCATATCTATTCAATACAGTAATCAAAGTGCTAGCTAGAACAATAACACAACATAAAGTGATCAAAGGGATAAAAATTGGTAAAGAAGAAATAAAGGTATTACTATTTGCAGATGATATGATAGTATACATGAGTGACTCCAAAAATTCTACCAGAGAATTTCTCCAGCTGATAAAAATCTTCAGCAAAGTGGCCAGATATAAAATTAACTCAAATAAATCAGTTGCCTTCCTTTATACAAATAATGAACAGTCTGAGAAAGAAATTAGGGAAACAATTCCTATCACAATAGCCACAAATAACATAAAATATCTTGGGGTAACTCTAACCAAACAAGTGAAAGACCTGTATGACAATAACTTCAAGTCTCTCAAGAAAGAAATTGAGGAAGATATCAGAAAATGGAGTGATCTTCCATGCTTATGGATTGGGGGAATTAACATAGTAAAAATGCCCAGCCTACCAAAGGCAATCTATAGATTCAGTGCAATTCCCATTGAAATCCTAACACAATTCTTCAAAGACATGGAATGAACAATTGTCAAATTCATTTGGAAAGGCAAAAAAGTAAGAATAGGGAAAACAATTCTTAACAATAAAAGAACTTCAAGGGGAATCAGCATCCCTGACCTCAAGGCTTACTATAGAGCATCACTTTCTTTAGGTTAGGGAAGTTTTCTTTTATAATTTTGTTGAAAATATTTACTGGCCCTTTGAATTTGGAATCTTCACTCTCTTCTATACATATTATTCTTAGGTTTAGTCTTTTCATTTTGTCCTGGAGATCCTGAATGTTTTTGGTTGGGAGCCTTTTGTATTTTGCATTTTCTTTGACTGTTATGTCAACATTTTCTATGGTATCTTCTACATCTGAGATTCTCTCTTTTATCTCTGGTATTCTGTAGGTGATTCTTGTGTCTATGACTCCTGATCCCTTAATGAGGTTTTCTACCTCCAGGGTCGTCTCCCTTTGTGATTTATTTATTGTTTCTCTTTCCATCTTTATATCGTGGATGGTTTTCTTCAATTCCATCACCTGTTTGGTTGTGTTTTCCTATATTTCTTTGAGGGATTGGTGTGCTTCCACTTTGTGTTTCTACCTGTTTACTTGTGCTCTTCTGTATTTCTTTAAGGGCATTATTTATGTACTTAATGTCCTATAGCATCACCATGAGATTGGATTTTTGATCAGAATCCTATTTTTCAGCTGTGTTAGGGTATCCAGGGCTTGCTGTAGTTGGAGATCTGGGTTCTAATGGTGCCAAATTGCATTGGTTTCTCTTGCTTATGTTCTTGTGCTTGCCTCTTACCATCTGGTTATCTCTGGTGTTATTTGACCTTGCTGTCTGACTTGAGCCTGTCTTCCTGTATGCCTGTGAGCCTGGGTATGTCTGAACTCCTGGAGGTCAAGCAATCTCTGTGAGCCTGGGTACATCAGAACTCCTATACATATTATTAAGTTTAGTCTTTTCATTGTGTCTTGGAGATCCTGGATGTTTTTGGTTAGAAGCCTTTTGTATTTTGCATTTTCTTTTTCATTTTGTATTTTGCTTTTTCAATGGGGTCAAGCTGTCTCTGGATGTGATTGGGATATGGAGGGATGTAGTACAGGCTCCACTCCTGAGCACAGATGTAATCTGGAAGAATTGTTTCCCCAGCTGAGCAACTGTCCCTGCATCCCCTGGGCACCAGATGGAACCCAATTAGGACAGGTATTAGGGTAGTAGTGGTATACTCTTCTGTGAGTCTGGATGTATGAGAACTCCTAGTGTTGAGCAGTCTCTGTGTATGATTTGGTAGTGCAAGGCTGTAGCACAGGGTCTGCTCTCAGCACAGATGCAAACCAGAAGGCTCCATTTTCCTTTCTAACTCTACAATAAACAGAAGAAAGCAGGGGATTGGAGAGTCAGGTCATGGAAGTACATGATGAGTTTATGAAACCTCTAGTAATGGTTATTTGAAATGTTTTATTTGTGACTTGTATTTAAAGATAAGTATTGTAAAGTAACTTTTTATTTCTGAGGACATTGATAGGTATTCTCAAAACCCAGGTATAATTTCTCCAAATATCTTCAATCCAGAGGATCAATTTTCTTGAACAATAAATGAGAAAAACTTAATCTTTCATATTCCTCTATTGAGACTGGTCAGAAGGTTTTGCTAAAATTATATAAAGTAGACAGTTTCAAACCTTTGTGCATCTGAAAACCATTTGTTTTTAAAGAAACAATGCTGATTCTGTGGGGAATGTGATCACACTGTACTGGTGAGATAATGATGCACAACAGCACTGAGCTGTGTCTCTCACTGCTGAACTTGCCTATGTCCTATACATACCTTACAATCTCACCTACAAATATTTGTGCCTCGAATAAACTGATAATACGCTGTGCAGCTCAAATGATCATTTCATGCTTAGCAATTTATCTTAGGCAGGTTGATGAGTGGTTAACTGGAAATAAACTTACCCAACTTGAGCTTTGTAATCATAATTGTAGAATTTAAAAAATGTCAGAGTCACTGTGATTAAATTCTTTACTTAACTGGAGAAAACTCAGAGGAGGAAAATGTCTTGAAAAACTCATTGAGTATAGCTGGCAACAATGAGGGACCAGACCACATGTTTCATTACTCTTTTTCAATGGTCTTTCTTCATTTTCACAGGTTTCCATTTTATTACTATGATATTTATAATTATACAATCCTTATTATTTTCTTACATTGCCATTGCATATGAGTACACAAAGCTTAGTGTTCATGAGTCCAGTCATCTAGATTTCACTGTGTTAACATCAAGTTTTCCAAACCTGGTCAAGAAGATATCATCTAGGCTTCACTCTTCACTTTTCCTACATAACCCCGAATTCATCCTGAGTATCATTATCCAACTTCATCCCTATTAGTCCTCAGCAAGAGTTCTCAAGCACAGAGAGCTGGGCAGAAACTAGCCTGTAAGACATGGGTGTTCAAACATAAGAATCAGCTCTTTTGTGAAAAAGAAAGGATTCTGACCAAATTGAGGTAGTCTCTGTTGAATGCAAAGAAAGGAAAGAAGTGTGGGAGGATCTGTGTCCTATATATTTCAGGAAACCCTGAACATGGAGTAAACTGGAAAAAGAAATTGCTGGAGCTATTAGAACAAATGGTTAATAAATGGTATGGAATAGAACTTTAACAGCTCAAGGGTGGGTGGTTCTAGTTCTACAAAGTAGAATCCAAATATTTCCCTTCATCTGATTTCTGAGAAGGATTACCAAAAGCCTCATAGAGGAACAGATGAGAAGAAATTTAACTTATACTTGTAGAGCTATTTCTTCTCTAGACAATGTTATTGTATCAAGTTTTAGAACTGCATTCCAGATTATAACACAGTCTGGAACTAGGTACATCTACTGAACAAGGAATGAGAGTTTGAATCACCACTCTTTTCTTAGATATGTGTGTTAATCACAATTGAGATTGAAAAAGAGGGTTAGACTATAGAAATTTTTACCAAATCATGTGGCATAAGATAAGTGACCTTTAGTTGGGTTTCAGCAAGGCTTAAGTTTTGTAGATCAATACGTGGATATGTAAAATAATTACTGTCTGGGCAAGTAAGTTCATTGCCAGCCTGGAATTCAGTTTCGGTTATTAGCAATGATTCTGAAAACTATGTGTCTTCTTCTTTTTTTTTTTTAAATTAGGATTTCTTCCCTTGGGTCACAGGACACAATATAAACTTGTGTGATATTTTTCTACTCTAATTCACTTAGCACCTATATCAGGGATAATTTTGCTGCCTTCATTAAGTCTGAGCACTCAGAAAAGATGTATGTGTGTTTGAAAAAAAAAAGGTAGTGTGAATCTAATTCTGTTTCTTTATTATCTAGATAAAGCACAGAGAAAGGCTTCTTTATTAGTACATGTGAGCACACAAATCTTAGTGTTCACAAGAGTCTGAAAATCTCTACTTCATTTGTCTTCTATAGCTGAGCATATTATTGAGAGTTCATGAGTGAAGTTTCACTGTCACATATAGAAGGTACTATCTAGCAGCAGGCATCTGGTCCTCTGGCTCTTACAGTGCCACCCTTGTAATGTTCCCTGATACTACTGAATGTATATCCTTGGGTTTGGATATTTCATAGTTAGTTGTCCTCTGTATATGTCCAGTTGTGGATTACAACAATAGTTTTCATCTATTGGCAAGAGATTGTTCTTTGATGAGGAGTGAGAAATACTCTTTTTTTTAATGTTTTTTAATTGGGTATTTTATTAGTTACATGTCAAATGTCATCCTCTTTCCCTGTTTGCCCTCTGCAAACCCTCTATTCCAAACCTCTTCCCACTGCTTCTAGGAGGGTGCTGTCCAACCCACTTACCCCTCTCCTACCTCACCATACAGACATTCCCTTAAATTGGGACATCGAGCCTTCATAGAACCAAGGGACTCTCCTCTCATTGAAGCCAGATAAGGCCATCCTCTGATACATGTGCAGCTGGAGCCATGGGTCCCTCTGTACATACTCTTTGGTTGGTTGTTTAGTCTCTGAGAGCTCTGGGAGTCTGTTATGTTGATATTGTTCTTGTCTATGATTATGAGATTATGTATGTAGACTAAAGTAGACTAGTCTACTGGTTTAGGAAAGTTGCAGTAGGTTCTTCTTTAGTGTAAATGAACTCTTAGCTGTAGATAATTGTTTGGTTTTCAGTACCAGACAAAAATCTTTATTCCTGTAGTGGGTCTTAAGTAGAAGAAGACAGCTGTTGGTCACCCCTCAAATAAAAGTCCCACTAATCATAGATATCTTTCAGTGAAAGCCACTGTAAAATCTAGATTTAAAGGTGGATAAGCCTGCTGATTGCTCTTCTCCCTTGTCAGCCTTCATAAAAACTCTGGGTGCCATGAGAGCTAATCTTGAATGAGGAGGTATCCGCGTAAGTTCTAGAATGTATTAACATTTTGATCCTGAGCAAAATCTGAAACTTGTTGGGTTTCCATTAAATCATCTGTAAAGAGGAGATGGGGAAAAGCGTTAAAAAAGTAAAAAGAAGAGAGGAAAATAGTGCCTACTTCCTAAATGTTTTGTTGGGTTTTGTAAAATTCAAATATCTGGTATTCAAATATTTTTAGCTGATATGATACTTCTTTCATTATGCAAAGTAATCATTTAACCATAATTCCTAAACTATTTCATACATTTGTTTGCTTTTCAGTCTCTGCCCTTTGTGTTCTCTCTATACTTGTATTCAGGGCACATAAGGGTCAAAGACCTGAATTTGAGAGTTTTGTGATTTTCTGTATTTGTAGTCTTCTATAAAGTTTATTTTGCTTCTTTTCCTTTCATCATAAAAACAATGAGAATAAAAAAGCATGCTATATATGTACTTGTACCTTCCGTTCATATACTTGGTGTCATAATTGGCTAAACAATGTGAAGCCCATACAAGATTTGTTGAAAGTTATGTCAACAATACCATTAAGTGGAATTAAAAGTGTAATCTATCGAATTTTTTAAAAACTTTAGAAATTTATAATAGATTACTTTTTGTATCTCCTCTTCAGAGATGGACTTCAGTCACGAGCAAGCAATTGGAGGCCCCTGTCGAAAATGCAAAGAGAACTGTCCAGGATTTGAACTACACTTCTGGAAGAAAATATGTCGTAACTGCAAATGTAGGCCAGAAGAGCATGACATACTCCTGAGCACTGAGGAGGAAAAGAAAGTGGGGAAACTCTTTGAAGATGACAAGTATATCAACCTGATCGCCAAGCTGAAGTCAGAGGGAATTCCAGTGCATAAGCGCAGTGCTAGGATGTTGACCAAACCAGATGCTGCCAAGAAGAAAGTCTCTGTCAACACTTTTACCCCTGGGTGTGCTTTCCCCTTCCAGAAGCAGGCACTGCCCTGGAAGTACATGCAGAATCAGCCTAAGGAGAAGAAGCCAGTGTCAGTTTCAGAGGAGGCACAACATCGGAAGAAGCAGCTGGCGAAGCAGCTCCCTGCACATGACCAGGACCCTTCTAAGTGCCATGAATTGTCTCCCAAAGAGGTAAAGGAGATGGAGCAGTTTGTGAAGAAATACAAGTATGAGGCTCTGGGAGTGGGTGACATGAAGCTTCCCTCTGAGGTGAATGTTCAACTATACAAGACTCACAACCCTGCAGGAGTCAGAAACACCCCAGCAGTAGTGGGTTGCAAGGTCAAGTCTATGGAGCCTAAGAAGGCCCAATATTCCTGTTACTGGTGCAAACGTGCCATAAAGGAAGGACACCCAGCAGTCTTTGCTGAAAAGGCCGGCTATGATAAACTCTGGCACCCAGGTTGTTTTATCTGCAGCACCTGTGGGGAACTCCTGGTCAACATGATTTACTTCTGGAAGAATGGGAAGCTATACTGTGGCAGACATTACTGTGACAGTGAGAAGCCCCGCTGTGCTGGCTGTGATGAGCTGATATTCAGCAATGAATACACCGAAGCAGAAAACAAGAATTGGCATCTGAAACACTTCTGCTGCTTTGACTGCAACTGCATCCTGGCAGGAAAATTGTATGTTATGGTCAGTGACAAGCCTGTGTGTAAGCCCTGCTACATGAAGAACCATGCTGTAGTGTGTCAAGGATGCCACAATGCCATCGACCCAGAAGAGCAGAGGTTGATGTACAATAACTTCAGCTGGCATGCATCCACAGTGTGTTTCCTATGCTCCTACTGCAGGAAGTGTCTTTTTGGGCGGAAGTTCATATCTGAAAAGGGGATTGTATTCTGTTCCATGGAGTGTAAGAAGATGATGTCCTAAGAAGAGTGTACCAAGCATTATTGAGTCATAGCTGTCCACAGTGGCCTGCATTTCATGATAAACTGCAATTTGAAAAAATAAAAGAAAAAAACCCTACCTAACAAACTGAAAGATTTTGTCAAATACTTTTTAACCTTAAGAATATTATTTGTTTTAATTTTAAATGGCTATTTTAAACACATGCTTAAAAATACAGTCAAGAATTGTAGCTTTCATTTCCACACATCAAAACTTTGATTTGGAAGCTTGAATTTAATCAATCTGTATATGCCTAGTGCCAAATATATATATATATATATATATATATATATATATATATATATATATATATATATATATATAAAGTATATACTTAAAGTATGTATATATAAAGTATATATATACTTAAAATTAGTATATATACACACATACACATATACATATACTTAAAATTAATGTACTGTGAAAGATGAACATTTTGACTTCTATGTTTTTCTCACATGGAAAATGTAAAGGAAGTGACATGTTGCCTGATATGACACTGCACGCTATTCTGTCTCATTGAACTGTTAGGTGATGTGATGATGTGAACTCAGTAAATTCCTTCTGGCAGATATCATGGTACATATGTGTTCCAATGCCCAAGCCCTTGCAATCTCTGGCTGAGATAGAGGGCCCTCTCATTGCATTTCTATTTCCTTTCCTTTCTGTGTTCTCTTTTGTAAATTAGTGACATCCATCTATGGCACTGGATATTTTATACCTATGTGGTTGGAACAATATGTGCTTTTTGCTCTTAGAGATTTTTTTGTCCAAAACATAAAAGTAGGCCATTCATTTAGTTTTGGGGGAGAAGCCAAAGAACATTTATAGGTTTTGTACCCAGGGAATTATAACTTGTGCTGATGTCCACCTATCTGCCATGCTTTGACTCTTTTTTGCATGATTTCCAGTGTTACTTTACGGATACACTCTTATGTTATCGCTGAGTTTACTGTAGAAATAAGGGGTGTATTCTTTGCTTATGTACTCCAAAATTGGGTGTTTTTAATGTTTCTCCCATTTATGCTTTCATTCATAATTATGCACTATAGACATTAAATTGAATGACATATTTCATTCAAAACAAAGTCTTTTCACTTTAAAACAAAAAGACATCAGGCAACTGTAGATTTTTATATGACCTATGGGCCATTAATAGAGTGCAGCCTAGTCTCTCAGTAGTGTTGGCCCTTCCAAAACAACTGTATGTGATGACATTAAAGATTGCTTTATATCTATCACTCTTCATGAAAAGGACAGGCTCAGTTTTGCTTTCTCAGTAGCAGTAGTCAATAATAACATGTCTACCCAGAAATAGTAATGGATTTTGCTGCTGCATGGCTTGAAAAACAGCCCCACCATTTGCCAGATGTCAATTTATAACACCATCAAACATCCCACCCCCAAGTGCTATGTTGTCCATTATATGGATAGCATACTAATTGACCATTCTGACTCAAGTTGTTTTTAAAAACTGGATGCAACAACTGACCCAGACTTTTTGACACAGGGGTAAAGGTCAGAGCTGTTAAGATCCAGACCCAGCAATGATTCATGTTTTGTGGTCACTCGACACCATATTAAACTTCAAAGGCTTCAATTTGAGTTCCCTATAACAGATACCCTAGTCTCCATTCAGACATTCCTGAGGAACCTCACCTGGGTGCACCCCTCCCTGCCACTCACTATCACACAGGTCACCCTCTCTTTTCCTTGTTTGGGAGTAGAGACCCCTCTGGTTATATAAAATAATTACATAGATAGCAAAGAACCTAAACACATTAAATGAGGCCATTAATTCCATCCTGCAACGTTACCATCCCAAATTTGGGTCTGTGAACTGATCTTGCCATAAAAGGATTCTGCACAGGGGCCCTGTTTCAGCCCCTCATGGCAGTCATCTATTGGGTGCACCTGGCCTATTTATTTTATGATGCCTACTATCACATCATTTTGGGACAGTTTATTTCTCCTGGCAATCAAGGTTATAAAAATTCCCCCAGCTTATGCTTGACCAGGCTCCAGATGTTATAATATTCCCTGTAGCTAAGTGCTTTCTTGGCTGGGTCCTAGCACACAGTAAATATACTGATGTCTTTCTCTTTTCTGGGAGAATAGACAAACACTACCATAAAAGCAAGGTCCTATCCACATTGCCCCTGATGCCTAACTGCCATTAAAGGCAACTTGTATCTGAGACCCTCAACCAGGTTGCATCAGGATTCACTGAGTCTTAGTCTATATTGAGAATATATTGGCTGCCAAGGTCCAGCTTCAGTGTGAGTAGGGCACAGCTATATGACTCCTGGGAATATACCCATGTTTCCAGCTTTATTGAGGTGTCATGCCACCTGGCAGAAACTTGATATCGACTATATGTGAAGTTAATCTCCCAGGCTTTGAGTGGGAACTCCTGTGTCAGCCATAATCCCCTCCACCTAGGGTAGAGTGCTCAGTCAAAGGTGAAGCCTATTGTTCTTCAGGGACCTGCAGTTTCCTGAAAAACACTAGCCACCTGTGGAACAACTGAGCTGATTCTGCTGAGAAGCTTCCAGAATTTTACCCCTGTCTATATAATATATATATATTGGGAGTTCTTCATTAAATCTGAGACCTTGAATAGCAGGTGTTGTCTTGGTCTTCATCTCTTTTTGCCGCCTTCCCATACATCCCCAGCTTCCCTTCCAGGTAACCCTTTCAATATAATTGACGGCAGTTACATACCCAGAAGATGCTCCAACGTGTAATAAGGACACATGCTCCACTAAGTTCATAGAAGGCTTATTTATGTTACCCAGAAGCTGGAAAGAACCCAGATGTCCCTCAACAGAGGAATAGATACAGAAAATGTAGTACATTTACACAGTGGGATGCTATTCAGCTCTTAAAAACAATGAATTCATGAAAATTTTCTGCAAATGGATGGAACTAGAAAATATCATAATGGGTGAGGTAACCAAATCACAAAAGAACATACATGGTATGCACTCACTGAGAAGTCAATATTAGCCCAAAAGTTCAGAATACCTTAGATACAATTCACAGACAAAACAAAGCTAAAGAAGGAAGACCAGAGAGTGGATACTCTGTTCCTTCTTAGAAGGGGAACAAAATGAGGAGATACAGAGGCAAAGTGTGGAACAGAGACTGAAAGAAAGATCATTCAGGATGATATTTTCTAGATTCATCCATTTGCCTGAGAATTTCCCCATTATTTTGATGCTCTTCAGCCTAGAGTTTCTGTTCCTGTCTTGGTCACTCTAAACTATCATAAAATTATTATTGATTTACAAGATCTATTCCTTTACATCCTAGTGATAAAGGTGTGCTCTTTTTCAAGGCCTACTTCTCAATAATCAAGCACTGACATCTGGCTTTTAAAGTGCTTCCCCAGAGAATGCTCAACAGCCTCACCTTCTGACACCCCTGGGTAATACAGCAATGTGCTCTAAAAGACAAAAATGGAGTCATAGAATACCAAAATGGAATTGTGTGAATATAGTAATGATTTCAGAGCAACAAAAACTCTCAGTATCATATTACAGAAAATAAATGTAAATGTGTTTCCTTGGTGTAACTTAATCAAGAGTGAGCCCAGATCTGAATTCATTTCTCTTCCTCCATATCTTGCACTGTTTCTGCCTCTGTGTTATATGAACCTAGGTTTGTACAGCCTGAATCTCTCTCTCTCTCTCTCTCTCTCTCTCTCTCTCTCTCTCTCTCTCTCGAACGACATGGATCGTATGGGGAAGAAATTCTTGATATTTAAATAAATACTTATCAATGTTGTACAAATGAACAAGTCACTGACTTCAAGTGATCTAGATAAAAAAATCTACAAATCTACAAATACCATTGTTTTTGATGTACTACCTGTATGTTTCATTCAATATTTATGGTGGGTATTCATTTTAAGAAACAGCTTTTATTCTTTTTACCATATTCTGAATATAATTATAATAACACAGATATAAGTACGCAGTCATTACACTCTGGGTCAAGAACATCAAAAAGAGAATATTTTAAAATAATGGCTATGCCTTAGGTGAGATTATAATGGTTGATTACTGAGAAACTCAAGGTAAGTAAGTTTGGTTGTTGCATTGGTCTCTTAAAGATGGGTTATACAAAGGAGATGCATATAGTAGGCATCAGTTTCAAGTATGAAGTGACCTCAAAGTATATTATTAACTCTGGCTGTGAAATTAAGCAAAAAGTCCAGTCTTAGAAAGTAAAAGAAATTTCCTCAGACATGGGAGTCTTGTGAGAACCAAGGTCCAGTTTGACCCGTGGCAGTTTGGAGCAGTGGCGGTTCCTGGGCCAGGCAGTGCTCCAGAGTCAAGACGTAGGAGATACACATATACATCTAAGTCATGTGACTGCCATATCTGCCAGCAAATGGGGACATGTACAGAGATCCTGAGAGAGAGAGAGAGAGAGAGAGAGAGAGAGAGAGAGAGAGAGAGAGAGAGAGAACATGAAACACAATTCTAAATGGGATGTCTATATAAAATCTCTTCCCTCCAAGCTCAGATAACACTGCAGAGCAGCAGAGGGAAAGAATATAAGAGCCAGAAAAGGTGATGGAGAACCTCAAGAGAACAGGCCCCTGTGAATCTACTGAGCAAGGCACTTATTAACTGAGAAAGACTGAAGCATTAAGCACAGGGCCTACTCAAATCTGTACAAAGTCCTCTGAATATATATTATAGCTTTCAGCTTTATATTTTTGTGGTTACTCGGTATGAATGAGTGGGTTACTGACTCTTGTGCCTGCACTTAGGGCTCTTTGCCTTCAGTTAGTCTACCAGATCCAGCCTTAATGCAATGATTTTGTTTTATCTTTTTATAATTTTTTAAAATATTTTTATTCGGTATATTTTTATTTACATTTCAAATGATTTCCCCTTTCCTGGATCCCCACTCCCCAAAAGTCCCATAAGTCCTCTTCCCTCCCCCTGTTCCCCCATCCACCCCTTCCCACTTCCCTGTTCTGGTATTGCCCTATATACTTTATTTTGTCATGTTTGGTTGTTACCTGGTAGAAAGCTGTTTCTTCCTAATGCTTGAAAGAAAGGGAGTCAGTCTGGAGGGGAGGACAGTTAGAGAAACACTGGGAGGAGTAAAAGGGGGCAAACTATAAACAGGATATATTATATGAGAAAATGATCTATTTTCTATTAAAAAAAAAAGAAAGGAAAAAGCCAAGCGGTGGTGGCACACACCTTTAATCCCAGCACATGGGAGGCAGAGGCAGGCGGATTTCTGAGTTTGAGGCCAGCCTGGTCTACAGAGTGAGTTCCAGGACAGACAGGGTTACACAGAGAAGCCCTGTCTCAAAAAACAAACAAACAAACAAAAACAAAACAAAAAAGGAAAAGGAAAAGGAAAAAACAAGTTAAACATGGCAGAGGGGCTCCTGGGGCTGTCCATTTTACCTCTGAGCTACTAATTTTGATGGATTCTTAGTGAGGTGAGCCACATAAAAATTGAAGTTTACACATTCAGTGGGTAATAGGGATGTCAGTTAAACATGGCATAGGGACTCCTGGGGCTGTCCATTTTACCTCTGAGCTACTGATTTTGATGGATTCTTAGTGAGGTTAGCCACATAAAAATTGATGTTTACACATTCAATGGGTAATAGGGATGTCTTAGTCAGGGTTTGTATTCCTGCACAAAATATCATGACCAAGAAGCAAGTTGGGGAGGAAAGGGTTTATTCAGCTTACACCTTTCACTTTGCAGTTCATCACTAAAGGAAGTCAGGACTGGAACTCAAGCAGGTCAGGAAGCAGGAGCTGATGGAGAAGCCATGGAGGGATGTTTCTTACTGGCTTGCTTCCCCTGGCTTGCTCAGCTTGCTTTCATATAGAACCCAAGACTACCAGCCCAGGGATGGCAACACAATGGGATGGGACCTCCCTCTTTGATCACTAATTAAGAAAATGCCTTATAGCTGGATCTCATGAAGGCATTTCCTCAAGGGAGGCTCATTTCTCTGTTATAGTTATAGCTTCTGTCAAGTTGTCACAGAAAACTAGCCAGTACAAGGGGCACTAGTGATAATATCATGTATACATGGGAATAGAGTTTACATAATTCCTAAAGCTGACTTTACAACACAGTACTGGGACTGGTTAGATAGGTAAGTGGTAATGACTGCTATGCCAGCTAATCTGTGTTTGATCCTCAAGATGTGCATGGCAAAAGAAAAGACAAGACATAGTAATATATACTTCTGACTTCCATATGTATGTTATGTACTCTGCAGCAATACATTAAAGAGATAGATGTTGGGTCCTGTGGAGGAGGAACATCAAAACAGGTAAAACTTAAGGAATGTGGTTCACTGGTTAGCACAACCAGGATGAGTGTGCCTTGAAGAGGCTAAGCCTGAGGACTATGTTTCTGGAGTACTTCATGCTGTTGTGGAGTTTTGCGCTTCTTGTACCCTCTTATGACTTCCCTCATAATCTGTCAATTCTGAGAACTCTAAGGGGCTTTCTCTCCCCTCACTGGGCAATGTCATTGTCACCCACAACATTGGTTAGATGGAACTCTTGATGAAGGAAGGCTCAAAACTTCTAGTTGACTGTCTTACATCCAAAGCCTCATCTGAAAGGGACATCCGAACAACTCTTCTTGTTTTAGTGGTCCTGAAATTCATACTGCCCCCTGTCCAGGAGGTCTATAAAGGTCTCCCTTTCATAGAGGGGCTTCAGTGCCTCTCTCCTGCCTATGGGAGACCCAGACACTCTACTTCTACTCATAAAAAATTTAGTCTCACACCCTTTGGCTAGGGGGCAACAAAGCCTTCTCCTAAAGCCCACATTGGATGGAAATATTCTCTTTTTTCCTAGAGGGACTCAGGCCCACATTCTCTTGTGAGGTGTCAATAGATCTTCTACTGACTTTGTATGCTTCCTGTATTACCAGCTGTCTAGGATTACTTCCCATCTTCTTCTTGCTACACATAGTCTAAGACATTCCTGTTCTGATGAAAGGGGCCTTGGATTCATGCCATCTGACCAAAGGCTTCATAGACCAAAGAATTATTCCACTCTGTTGGAATAATTCGACATTTACTGCCTGGCCTTCCATATAGCACAGAAAATATGTGGATATTCTAAATATTGAGAAAGAATTGGAAGGTGATCAAGCAATACCAGACCTTTATTTGTTCCACAAAGTATTTACATTTTGTCCAATGGTAAATGACCTTCCTTATTTTATTGAAAATAACCAGAGATTTTACATCTCTGACAAATTGATATAGACTTTTTCCTTTGCACAAAATTTCTCAGAAATTCTGAATGTGTCCAGGGTGCTTCAACACTCTTACTTCCATGAAGTCAGGCACATTACTTCTTTGATGAAGGACACAAATGTCATTCCACTTCTGTTCAAAGGTGCCCAGGTACTCTCCCATCTTAGATAGTGAGATTTAGATAGTCACAATAAAGAGTGCCCCATACCTGTCCTGTGTGATCAAGGAAATCCCACGGATTCACCATCTTCCCAGTGGGTCTCCTACACACATATTCTAATTTCAGTGTCCTAGGAAGCACTGTTCTGATGTAAGATATCTCAGAGCACTCTGGACTGAGGTCCCAAATAAAAGAGTAGGAAGAAATGGCAAATCAGACTATTGTCTTCAAGCTGATCCCTTAGACAGAGATGTCCTGTCTTTCATGCAGAGGGGTGTGTGGATGGACATATGTTTGTAGAAGGCACCGATCCAGAGACTACTGCATTGCATCCTCATAGAAGAATTCTAACTCTGCTGCCATGCCTACAATGGACATTCAGATGATGTGTATTCTAGATTGTGATTTCAAGTTTGGAGTTGATGAAGGACTGAGTGCCTGGAATGTCCTATAATTTTCAAGGTATCAATCAACATTCAACTTCTGCTCAATAGTGCTGCAGACATAAGAGTAAGAGAGGCTAATACTATTCCATACAATCCTGGGGAGCTCCTATCTCATCTTTCTGCGTTAGAGCATCTTAGATCTATCACTTGTCCTCAGAGGGGCAGCAAAAATTCCTCTTCTGCACACAGTGAAACTGGATATGCCTCCACCTACCCAAAGAAGTCTGAGTAACCTTTTTTACTGAATTGGCTTTTAGACTATTTTCTCTCCCTAATTATAGCCCACCTATTCCTCTTCTGACCAAAATTATCTCAAACCTGCCTGCTCTAATAAAGAACTACAGAACACCAATATCAAAAGAGTTTTCAGACCTTCTAAATATGATCCTGTTGGAGGGTACTTATGAGGGGTACTTCCTTGGGCCTCAGATCCTTCTGTTGGGACCAAAGAGAGTCCAGCCTACTGCCTCTGATTTATCAGGAGGCCACAGATCTCATCTTGCCTAAGTGGTCTTTAAATATGCATTGTCCTCCTCTGATGCAGAAACCCTCAGACATTATATTGCTGCTAGAAAACCACACAAAATGTCAAGAATGAAGTGGGGGAGGGGGGTCCATAGGCCCATGATGAGCCAGGGACCATTGAGGGCGCACAGGCTGAGGACAGCATCTAGCCTGGGGCAGGGGGAAATAGGAGCTCCGGATTAGCTCATCTGTGATTGTCCTTAGCTTGGCAGAGGTTATCTGGAAGCATAGAGAGGCCTTCTACAGGAGGCTTAGGGTGCTCAATGCTGCCCCACAGTGGTTCTTGATGAAAGAGACCTCCCATATTTATCCATACAGTTTATTGGCTGTTCATCATAGAAAATGGATGCATACCAACCTCTCAGGGTGGACCAGATATTAAGTACCTTTTGCAGGGAGGAATGTCTGGGAAGGGAAGCTTATTGGCTAAACTCTCAGGGCTTCTAGGTATCTCGTTAGCATGGACAACTCTGTTTTGGGCTGCGTGACCAGCATGGAGAGAGGCACATGTTCTTGGCCAGAAATCTGTTTCATGTATGTACCTGACTTTCCAGGGTCTCAGACCTTCTTTACCTTACTGCTGAGACCAGTGTATATTAAAGTTTGAGTCTTGACCAACACAATGTTGCCTTGACTCATTTTTCTCTTTTCTCCATTTCCCCATCCATCCCTAAGTTTCTCTTCCAGGAACCAGCCCCCAATAAAAACAGAATACAACACCTTACCAAGTTTCCCGGCAAGGCCCATTATTATTCAAGCCACCAAATATTTGTAGATCGTATTTTCAAGAAGATTCTAAACCATTGAAGGATAGACAGCAAGTCTTAGTTTATTGTTATTTCTCTTCCGTGTCCACCAGAATCTATTTGTAGTGAACTTTCTACTTTCTAAGTACTTGTTTTATGCCAACTAACACAGCATTACATCATACAGTAAAAGTTTCAGTTAGTAATGGATCTTTAATTGTATAGATGATCTTTAATTGTATAGATGAGAGGTCTGACTTCGCTGACCCATTTAAGTATTACAAAACTGTTTTTATACAGAACTTCAGCTTGAATATGCTTTGTGTGACTGGAAAGGTCAGTGCTTAGATAAAGAAATTATTTCAGGACTGGAGAAATGGCTCAATAATTAATAGCACTGGCTGCTTTTCCCAAGATCCTAGATTCAATTCCCAACACTCACATGAGGCCTCACAAATATATGTATAATTCTAGGGGATCCAGCACCTGCTTGCTGGATTCAACACCATATGCATGTGGTGCACAGACATATATGCAGACAAAACACTCATACACATAAAATAGTTTAAAGAAGTTAATTTATTTTAGTAAAGATTTATTGAACAAAAACTCTTAGTATAGTAGAATAAAATTGAACATGTCTTTAGAACTTAATATTTTAAGAAGATATTCATATATATCTTGTATGCTTAAAGCCACCACTGAATAAACAAACGCAAATTTTATTTCATTGAGTTTTTTTGTTTGGTTGGTTGAGTGCTACTTATATACTCTGCTTCTGAGCTATACCCTCAGCTCTAAATAAAGCTATTATTAAAGAGCATTGGGCTATAGGTTTAATGCCACTAATCAACAAAAAATTATAGTAGAAACTTTATATTCTCATTAAAACTTTTTTGGAACTTGGCAATCTTTAAAAGTAAAAATAATTATTAAATGCCTCTCAATGTCTATTACAATGCTTCCAAATTCTCCCCTTCACTTTTTTCCTTTTCATTTCTTGATATTGACTGTCAACCTAGAGCCTTACAAGTTTTTTACCACTGATCTATTACCCCTAACCACCAAAAAGAAACTGTCTGGTTTCTTTTACAAACCAGAATCAAATGTTATAACACAATAATATCAACTTCACTGTTATAACATTTGCAACCACAGATGATAAAATTGAAATCATGAGGTACCATGTGTGGCTCCAAAACTCTGTATTTTAATAATAATAATATATAATATCTATTTTTAAAACAGGTATTTAAATGTGTCTTGTAAGACACCTTATTAGAGTTACATAGCCAAATGAATATTTGCAATTATTCCTTTTGCTTACTATTTTATGATTTTGTACACAGGGTCTCTTGTAGCCAGGGTATCCTCAAACTTACTATGTAGCTAAGGATGTCCTTGAGCTCCTGATTCTCCTGCTTCCACATCCCAAAAATTACAGTTATGAACTGCCACACAGGTCATGATTAAGTGCTCTTAATTACTTTGGGCACATGACAAAGCATCTTAGTCCTTTTCTGTTCTCTGCAAAACAAGGTTAGAGCCTAGACCTGGAGTCGGAAGACCTGCTCCTGAACCATCCTGGTTCTAGCACTGACACTCTGTGTAATCTTAGACCACTTATTTAAATGTTCTGAGCCTCACTGTTATCATTTGTTAAAAAGAATGAAAATAAATAAAGCCTTTAGCAAACTTTATATAATCAATAAATGTTATTATAACCTTGACTTGTTTGTCATGTTTAGAAACTTCAAAAAAAATCTAGTGTCCCTTTGACATTCCTCATTCAGTGTAATATATAGTTCTCCCTTTAAATATATGAGTTTTAGAAGTTATTGACACATTGCCAACCAGAAGCTTTTGATGGGTAGATGTTTGGTTTCAGGATGATTGGGCAAATGCAATGCCTAAATCAGTTATCCTAACTCTTCCAGCTCAGAAAGCTCTGTGATATATCCTGAGAAATTTGACATTTCCTGTTCTCTAACTTTCTTGCCTAGAATATGAAGGAGCACAAAAACTTTTTATTTCTATGCTGCACTACAGAGTAATCATTTAGAAGACATTATAAGGGACAATTAGTATCCAAGCAAGTTAGAATTCACCAGTGTTTTAGGTGTAAAAAAATAACTAAACTTAAATAATAAAACTAATAGATATCTTACATTCATGTTTAAGTTTAAATATATACAGGTTATAACACCTAAGATACACCTTAATCCTCTGTTAGTGCCTGACATATTTTCTATCATTCATTATAAGAGTCATAGTAATATAGCAAGTAATGCTAAAATGTCTTAGAGTCTGTGAAATACATTAGACAATAATTTGAAAAAATAATTGTTTCAAGTGAATTGAAATAGCCGTGTTCTTTTTGAGGCTTCATATAGCAATAGCATCATATATAAAAACTAAAAAGTGTAAAATAAAACTTTAATTGTGTAAGTTCGATTTTATTGAGTAAGTCATGTTTTCATATACACAGTAATAAAGTAACTGATATCATTTTCTCCATAGAACTACTGTCTTATCTCTTCTATGGATAAAGCAGTCAGGTTATGGCACATTTGTAGAAGAGAATGCCTTTGTGGGTTTTTTATATTAATTTTTATTGAAAAGGAAATAAAAACATTTTATGATAAAATTGAAGATTTACATGGAAAATATTTCTGACAAAATTAAAGAAATATATAGAAAAACACATTAAAATCGACAATTTCCTGGGAAAATTGAAGAGTAACATGGTAGACATAAAAACATTGCTAACTTAATTGAAAAAGGAAGTAGAAACATTTCATGATAGAATTGAAGATTTAGTGGAAAATATTCCTTATAAAATTGTAGAAAAAATATAGAATAACATGTTAAAATTGAAGATTATCATAGAAAATTACAGATAAAATGGTAGGCATAAAATATTCCTAAGCTGATTGAAAGTGGAATTATAAACATTTTCTGATAAAATTGAAGATTTACATGGAAAATATTTCTGATAAAAATGGAAGAAATATATAGAAAGACACGTTAAAATTGACATTTTTCCCATGGAAAATTAAAGAGTAAAATGGTAGACAAAAATTGCTAAATTAATTGAAAAAGGAAGTAGAAACATTTCATGATAGAATTGAAGATTTATGTGAAAAATATTTCTGATAAAATTGTAGAAAATATAGAAAAACACATTAAGATTGACTATTTCGTGGAAAAATTGTACAGATAAAATGGTAGGCATAAAAATATTCCTAAGTTGATTGAAAGTGGAATTATAAATATTTTCTGATAAAACTGAAGATTTACATGGAAAAGATTTCTGATAAAATTGAAGAAATATATAGAAAAACATGTTAAAACTGAAGATTATTACAGAAAATAATACAGACAAAATGGTAGACATAAAAAACATTACTAAATTAATTGAAAGAGGAATTACAAACATTTTCTGATAAACTTGAAGATTTACATGAAAAACTATTTCTGTTAGTCTATGTCTTTTTATTGGGGAATTGAGTCCATTGATATGAAGAGATATTAAGGAATAGTGACTGCTGTTTCCTGTCAGTTTTTGATGTTATTTTAATGTTTGTGTGGTTAGTTTCTTTTGGATTTGTTGGAAGATTACTTTTTTGCTTTTTCTAGGGTGTAGCTTCCCTCCTTGCTTTGGCATTTTCCATCTATCATCCTTTGTAGGGCTGGATTTGTGGAAAGATATTGTGTAAATTTGGTTTTATCATGGAATATCTTGGTTTCTCTATCTATGGTGATTGAGAGTTTTACTGGGTATAGTACTCTGGGTTGGCATTTGTGTTCTCTTATGATCTGTAAGAGATCTGCCCAGGATCTTCTAGCATTTTCTAAGGTGAGAAGCCTGGTATGATTCTGATAGTCCTGCTGTTATAAGTTACTTGATTTTTCCCTTACTGCTTTTATTATTTTTTCTTTGTTGAGTGCATTTTGTGTTTTGATTATTATGTACCGGGAGGACTTTCTGTTCTGGTCCAGTCTGTTTGGAGTTCTGTAGGGTTCTTATATATTTGTGGGCATCTCTTTCTTTAAGTTAGGGAATATTTCTTCTATAATTTCATTGAAGACATTTATTGGCCCTTTAAGTTGTAAATCTTTGCTCTCTTCTATACCTATAATTCTTAGGTTTGGTCTTCTCATTGTGTCCTGGAGTTCCTGGATGTTTTCGGTTACCAGCTTTATGCATTTTGCATTTTCTTTGACTGTTGAGTCAATGTTTTCTATGGTATCTTCAGCACCTGAGATTCTCTCTTATATCTCTTGTATTCTGTTGTTGATGCTTGCATCTATGACTCCTGAATTCTTTCCAAGGTTTTCTATCTCCAGAGATGTCTCCCTTTGTGATTTCTTTATTGTTTCTACTTCCACTTTTAGGTCCTGGATGGTTTTGTTCGGTTCCTTCACTTGATTGTTTGTGTTGTCCTGTAATTAAGGGATTTTTGTGTTTCCTATTTAAGGACTTCTGCCTGTTGACCCATGTTCTCGTGTATTTCTTTAAGGGATTTTTGTGTTTCCTTTTTAAGGGCTTTTACCTGTTGACCCATGTTCTCGTGTATTTCTTTAAGGGAGTTATTGATGTCCTTCTTGAAGTCCTCTATCAGCAACATGAGATAAGATTTTAAATCCAATTCTTGCTTTTCCAGTGTGTTGGGGTATCCAGGACTTGCTGTAGTGGGAGAACTGGGTTCAGATGTTGCCTGGTAGCTTTGGTTTCTGTTGATAGGGTTCTTGCACTTGCCTTTCGCCATCCTGTTCTCTCTGCTATTAGCTGGTCTTGCTGTCTCTGGCTGGAGCTTGTCCCTCCTATGGGCCTGTAAGCCTATGACTGTACTTTTGGGAGACCAACTCTCTTCAGGCAGGGTCAGTGCCCAGAAGGCTGTAGAGCTGCCTGGCTCCCTGGTGTAAACGGCAGCCTGAAGACTCCTGTCCCAGCAGTTCCACTGATTGTATACCCTGTGCACTCCTAGCTGTTCCCATCCAGAGAGAAGGTGGATATCTCACCTCTATACTCAGGAGTCTGCTGTTTTCAACATATAAGTTTTTGTCACTGCCATTATAGTCCCTCTAAGAGAAAGTAACCAGTTTATACACTCTTTGTCATACTAAAAGGGAGATGAAGGAATTTGATTTCTGTGAAGAACAGATGAAACTACATGATAAAAAAGAATATTAGTAGCCACCTAATTAAGAACAACTTAACTGAGTATTTTACTTTGCTTTAAAAATGGAAAAGGTGGGGCTGGAGGGATGACTCAGTGGTTAAAAGCACTGACTGCTCTTTCAAAGGTCTTGAGTTCAAATCCCCAGCAACCACATGGTGGCTCACAACCATCCATAATGAGATTTGACCCCCTTTTCTGGGGTGTCTGAAAACAACTACAGTGTATTTATATATAATAATAAATAAATCTTAAAAAATAAAAAAATTAAGAAAAATGGAAAAGGTAACTAGATGTTGTGGCACTAGCATTTAAGCTTTGTGCTCTAACTTATTTTTTAATAACCAATGAAAGTTTTATAATTTTATACATATGGGAAATTTGCATGTGTATCATGTGTGTGTCTGGCACCTTCAATAGTCAGAGAAGGAATTGGGTCCTTTGGAACTGGAGTTATAGATATACACACACAAACACACAAACACACATACACACAAACACACATACACACAACTTAGTTTTAATAAGCCCTAAGCAGATCAATGACTGGACCACTCCCTAACTTCTACATTGTTAACACCTCCCCTCTGACTCTCCTGAATTAATACTTAGTAAAATCTATATTCCATCTTTGATACACCAGATACAAACAGGGGAAGGGCCTCTGGAGCCCCTCTTCATCAGTTCTTGCATAGCTGTATACTTTCTCTCCTGCTACTTCCTGGGCATGGTGTCTCTAAATCTTTCTCCTTCCTCTGATTCCCTTGACCTGAGAATATAAAGTCCTTCCTCTGTCTCCCTTCCCAGTCATTGCTGCTGGCAACTTATTTACCAATTAGAGCCAACTGGAGGCAGGGACCAGTGACATATTACATGCAGATGTGCAAACTCCTGTGTAATTTGGGAATCCAATTAACATAAGCAATAAACTAAATCCACACCATTTATTGTACTAAAGGTATATCTCAGTGGAACTTTTCAGTCTCATGATTGTGCAACCCCATCCACTCTTTAATGCCTGAATAATTTTATCATCCTAAAAGAAATGTATTGCAGCCACTTCCCATCCCCCCAGCTTACTAATGTCCAATATACATTTTTATGAATGTCCTTGTAATTGAAATTTACATAAACAGAATCATCTAATATGAATGCTAGAATGTTTGGCTCTCTTAATGCTTTCAGGGTTTACCCTAGTCATTGCATGTGTCAACATTTACTTCTTTTGATAGATGAGTAATATTCCACTGAATTGATGTGGCACCATTTGTTTAACATGTATGATGGAAAATGGTTTCCTTCTTTCTTGTCTTTTTTTAAAATCATTGTTTCAACTGCCAATGTTGCATACAGCTTTTTATGTGAACCTTTACTTTCCATTTTCTTGGGTGGGAATAAGAATGTAATTGCCGGGTCACAGATATTATTAAATTTAAATTTTGGAGTAACAGATTCCCCCCCACCCAAAATCAGTTCTCTTCATATCACTATCAGAAATATAGGAGCTAACAATTTGTTTCTGAGTCATTAATAATATCAAGCAAATGAAGTTATCTCTCATGTGTATTTTGTATGGATTTCCCTGGTGCTCAGTATTCTGGTTGGATTTTGAATTTACTTGGGAGGTCACCTGTTTTAAAGTTGATCTCCAGGTTGTGATTATTGGGATATAGAATATCCCTTAGGAGGTAGAGACTAGAGGAAGATCCTTGGGTGACTAGAAGCATGTTCTTAAATGTTTTAGGGAGCAAAATAAATGATGATGGATTATAACCCCTGATATTCAGAGACAATAGCAAACCTCTTTTAAAAAAATATGCTGATGTTCTCACATACTTTAATATAATTATGGAAAGCTGAACAAAAGAACTCCTGGTATCAAAAAAAATTGAAGTCCAAGATGAAATATTTTTCACATGTTCAGCCTTTCTGGAAGTTGCTGAGTATGATTTACTAAACTATAGACACAAAAATGTCCAGTACATATAGATTATCCATGAGAAGCTTCAGCAGTGATCAAGATTAAATGTCTTATATGAAGAACATGTCCTGATTTTTAATATGTAATCCTTGTACTTAAAAAGGTGGTGGCTTGACCTTAGCTGAGACTGACTGCAGTGGGGATATGAAACTTGAAGAGGCTACCTCCTGTAGCCAGGCAGGAACCCCAGGGGAGCACAGAGACACCAACCCACCCACAAAACTTTCAACCCAAACTTTATCCTGCCTGCAAGAAATGCAGGGACAGAGGATGGAGCATACTGTCAACAAGAAATTCAGGCATGGGGGATGGAGCCCTGCAGAGACTTGGTGTGCCAGGGTGGGTGGCTATCCAGGGAAGCCTCCAGTTTTTCAGAGGAGAAGGAGAGGGAAAGGGGGAAAGGACTGTGGGAGGGAGAGGGACCAGGAGGTGAGCCGGTGATTGGGATATAAAGTGAATAAATAAAATAAAAAGACTTAATTTTATCATTCTAAAAAAAAAGAGTGACTTGTATGAGAGAAAAATTTATTTTCCATAAAAATAAAAGAATGGCTGAAATCTCTTAAAAAAATAAAAGTTGGTGGCTATATGTATATGCTCATCTCAGTTTTTTAATTATTATTTAATTTATTTATTTATTCATTTTTGGCACTACATATTTTGTTCCTTCCTTCCACCCTCTGCCTCTTCCACAACCTGTACCTCCTCACTACCCCTCTGTCTCCATGTACTTACTCCCCACCCCAGCTGACCTCTAAACTCCCTGGAGCCTCTAGTCTCTTGAGGGTTAGGTACATCATCTCTGAGTGTACACAGACCCGACCTGCCACTCCTCTACCGTATGTCATTTGAGGGCCTCATATCAGCTGGTTTATGATGCTTGTTTGGTAGTCCAGTGTTTGAGAGATTTCAGGGGTTCAGATTAATTGATACTGCTGGTCCTCCTACAGGGTCACCCTTCTCCTCAGCTTCTTTCAGCCTTCCCTAGTTCAACATAAATCAGCTGCTTCTGTTCATTGGTTGGATGCAAATATCTGCATCTGACTCTTTCAGCTACTTGTTGGGTCTTCTGGAGTGTGGTCATGCTAGATTCCCTTTTTGTGAGTGCTCCTTAGCCTCAGTAATAGTGTCAGGCCTTGGGACCTCCCCTTGAGCTGAGCCCCACTTTGGGTCTGTCTCTGAACCTTCTATTCCTCAGGCTCCTCTCCATTTCCATCCCTGTAATTCTTTCAGAGAGGCATAAGACTGAAAGGGTCAGAGTTGTGACTGTGGGATGCCCCTCCCCTACTCCTTCATTTGATGTCCTGTCTTCCTGCTGGAGGTGGGCTCTATAAGTTCCCTCTCTCTACTGTTGGTCATTTTATCTAAGGTTCCTCCTTTTGAGTCTCTCACCTCCCAGGTCTCTGGTATATTCTGGAGGGTCCCCCCAACTTCCTATCTCACAAGGTTGCCTGTTTCCATTCTTTCTGATGGCCCTCAGGGATTCAGTCCTTTTTCCTCATCCAATACCAGATCATGTTTCCCTCTCCCCCTACTCACCCCTGCTGGGAGCCATCCCTGTCAGAGGTGCTTCTTTCTTCTTGGTTCTTCTTGAGGCAGCGGAGGGGGAAGAGCATCAGTGGTAAGACATTGTCTTATGAAATTCTGTGGATAATTTAGGGTTGCTGTATATTAAAATGTTTACTTATCTAAATCTAGGTTACTATGCTACTGTAGCTGACTTGTCTTCTATAATCCTCTGAGGCCAGAAACTGCAGTTTCTGGCATTTAACACTTCTTCCTCAAACTGCTAAAGATTAGGTAAATTGCCTTTGTACTGTCTCCACAGGAACTGCTGGGCTCTAACTTTCAGCCTGCTAGTCAGAAATCACAGGGAGAAAAAATGGGACACTTAGAGAAGTGGTAAATGAGTTTATTACTAAGTTGTAAAAAGTTTCCTATGAAAGCTATCTAAGAGGGAAACACAGAAAGATCTTAAGTGGAGAAAGGGAAAAAATTCTTCTAAGAGAAGAAAGGCAAAAATTCCACTCTACCTGGGGAAGGGGAAAAATTTCTACTCTAATTCTACCTCATCTCTTTCTCCTCAGTACTTAAACATCTTTCAGAATACATCATCACATGTTACAAAGTTCATCACAAGTTCACACAAAATGCCAAGTCATAAATTGAAATAGAAGTTACAACAGAGAAAGTTTACATGCATATCCATTAGGAGTAATTATCTAGCTAAACATCTACCTCTTGTCTTCTCTCCAGATTTATAGAAAGTTTAAAACCATAACTAAGTTATAAGTGAAGTTTTGTATAGATAAACCCAGTCAATATTTTATCTTCTGTCCTAGCACCTATAATAAATCATTAGTTCCCTTTTTATGACCTTTGGTTAATTGTTTTACAACCTCTTAGAATGTGCTCTGAGTAGGAGAAAGTCTGGTTAGCATCTAAGAGCAATTAACTAGTGACACTTGGGGGACTGGCAGAGTTCTCATTGCAGTTTTGACTATCAGAAAAAGACTTAGTAGCAGTCCCATTATAAAAGAGCTTAATAATCACAGATATAATTTTAGGAATTCTTATAGGATCATTATTAAAATTTAAATCATATATTTGTCTACATAGTATCACTTATAAGACAGTGCATCTTCGTGGATCTGCAGAGATCTGCTCCAAAGGGGTGTGCTATTACTTATTATTATATATGTTTAATAATAACAGGAAAAGCATATTAATAGCAAGATCTTTCCAAAAATTAGTCCTACACAGCCTTGCTGAATGAGGGCTCACCTGTCACAGATTGTATAATAATCCAAAGAGAGCCATTTCAGGAGGATCACCTGCTAGCTTGTCCCATTATGGCTCCCAACACACCTCCCTGTCCACTTGCCCTCCAGGTCCCTCACTCCCTCCCAATTTGTGATTGCTTTTTTCTCCCTCCCAAATGGGACTGAGGCGTCCTCACATGGGCACTAAAGCTTGTTGAACTTCTTGAGTTTTCTAGACTGTATCTTGGGTACTCTGTACTTTTTAACATCCACTTATTAGTGAGAACATATCATGCTTGTCCTTTTGGGTCTGAGTTACTGCATTCAGGATATTTTCTAGTTTTATCCATTTACCTGCAAAACTCAGGATGTCTTCCTTCTTAATAGTTGAGTAGTATTCCATTGTGTAAATGAACCACATTTTCTGTATCCATTCTTCTGTCATGGGACATCTGCGTTGTTTTCAGCTCCTGCATATCACAAATAAGGCCATTATGAACATAGTGGACTACATTCCCCTATGGCATGGTGGAGCAACTTTTGGGTATATTCCCAAGACTGGTATTGCTAGGTCTTCAAGAAGATCTCTATCCAATTTTCTGAGGAACCTGCAGATTGATTTCCAAAGTAGCTATACCAATTGGCAATTCCACCAGCAATGGAGGAGTGTTCCTCTTTCTTTGCATCCTCTGCAATATGTGTTGTTGCCTGTAGTTTTGATCATAGCCATTCTGATTGGTGTAAGGTAGAATCTCAGGATCATTATGATTTGCATTTCTCTGATCACTAAGGGCTTTGAACCTTTCTTTAGGTGCTTCTCAGCCATTTGAGATTCCTTGGTTGTGAACTCTCAGTTTCGTTCTATGCCCCATTTTTTGATTGGGTTGTTTAGATTTTTGGTGATTAGTTTCTTGAGTTCTTTATATACTTTTGATATTAGCCCTCTATTGGATATGGTGATAGTGAAGTTGTTTTCCAAATCTGTAGTTTGCCAATTTGTCTTATTGACTATGTCCTTTGCTTTACAGAAGTTTTCCAATTTCATGAGGTCCCATTTATCAATTCTTGATCTTAGAGCCTGAGCCATTGGAGTTCTATTTAGGAAATTCCCCAGTGTGCCAATGAGTTCAAGTCTCTTTCCCACTTTCTCTTTTATTAGATTCAGTGTAAATGGTTTTATGTTGAGGTCCTTGATCCATGTGGACTTGAGCTTTGTGCAAAGGGACAAATATGGGTCTATTTTCATTTTTCTACATACTGACTGCCAGTTAGACCAGCACCATTTATTGATGCTGTATTTTCCATTGTATGTTTTTGGCTTCTTTGTCAAAGATCAAGTGTCCATAAGTGTGTTGCTTTATTTCTGGGTCTTCAGTTCTATCCCATTGAACATGTCTGTCTCTGTACCAATACCATGCAGTTTTATCACTATTGCTCTGTAGTAAGGCTTGAGGTCAGGTATGGTGTTTCCCCATGAAGGTCTTTTGTTGCTAAGAGTTGTTTTTGCCATTCTGGGTTTTTCGACGTTCCAGATGAATTTGAGAATTGCTATTTCCATGTCTTGGAAGAATCATGTTGGGATTTGGATGGGAATTGCATTGACTCTCTAGATTGTCTTTGGTAGGATGGTCATTTTTATTATGTTAATTCTACCAATCCATGAGCATGGAAGATCTCTCCATTTTCTGAGATCTTCTTCGAATTTTTTCTTGAGAGACTTGGAGTTATTGTCATACAGGTCTTTCACTTGTTTGGTTAGAGTTACCCCAAAATATTGTATATTATTTGTGGCTATTGTGAATGGAGTTGTTTCTACAATTTCATTCTCAGACTGTTTATCATTTGTTTAAAGAAAGGCTACTGATTTGAGTTAATTTTATATCCGGCCATTTTGCTGAAGTTGTTTTATCAGTCTGAGAAGTTCTCTGGTAGAATTTTTGGGGTTGCTTATGTATACTATCATATCATCTAAAATAGTGATACCTTTATTTCTTCTTTGCCAATTTGTATACCCTTGATCTCTTTTTGTTGTCTTATTTTTCTAGCTAGCACTTTCAGTACTATCTTGAATAAATATGAGGAGAGTAGGCATCCTTGTCTTGTCTCCGATTTCAGTGGGATTGCTTCAAGTATGTCTCCATTTAATTTGATATTGGCTGTTGGTTTTTGGTAAATTGCTTTTATTATGTTTAGGTATGGGCCTTGAATTCCTGATGTCTCCGATACTTTTAATATGAAGGGGTCTTGTATTTTGTCAAATTGCTTTTTCTGTATTTAAGGAGATGATCATGTGATTTTTTCTTTGAGTTTGTTCATAGAGTAGGTTATGTTAATGGATATTCATATATTGAACCACCCTTGCATTCCTGGGATGAAGCCTACTTGATCGTGGTGAACGATGGTTTTAATGTGTTTAGTTTACAAGAATTTTATTGAGTATTTTTGTATCAATATTCATAAGCAAGACTTGTCTGAAGTTCTCTTTTTTGGTTGGGTCCTTGCATTGTTTAGGTATCAAAGTAATTGTAGCTTCATAGAATGAGGTAGGTAGTGTTCCTTCTCTTTCTAATGTATGGAATAGTTTGAGAAAATTGGTATCAGGTCTTCTGTGAAGGTCTGGTAGAATTCTGCACTAAATCCATCTGGCCCTAGCCATTTTGAGTTGGGAGGTTTTAATGACTTCTTCTATTCCCTTGTGCAATATGGGCCTGTTTAGTTATCTGCTCTTGATTTAACTTTGGTATGTGGTATCTGTATAGAAAATAATCCATTTTTCTAGATTTTCCAGTTTTGTTGAGTATAGGCTTTTATAGAAGGATTTGGTGATTTTTTTTTAATTTCCTCCATTTCTGTTATTATGTCTCCCTTTTCTTTTCTGATTTTATTAATTTGGATACTGCTTCTCAGTCCTTTAGTTAGTTTGGCTAGGGATTTGCCTATCTTGTTGATTCTCTCAAAGAACCAGCTTCTGTTTTTGTTGGTTCTTTGTATTGTTTTCTTGGTTCTATTTATATCTGCCCTGAGTTTAACTATTTCCTGCCTTCTACTACTCTTGGGTGAGTTTGCTTCTTTTTGTTCTAGAGTTCTCAGGTGCCACGGACTGTCCCAGCCAGGAAGATTTAGATCCAAGGGGGAACTTTTGGATTTCAGGAAAAGGCACAGGTTCAGCAAAATGACAGACAGACACAACCACACACAGAGGTGGTTTGAATCTGAATGTATGTAAGAGCTCTAAAGCAAGGATTTTTATACAGAAAGAGTTGGTATTACCATTTCAAAAGATGTAACCAGTGAGGCAGGCACAATTATCATAACCATTTGTTTCAAGGAAATGCAAAATCAATCAGGTACAATGTTTCTCATGTAACACATTCAGAGGATCAATTTACAGATGCCATCAAACTTCCTGATTAGAATACAGAGTCACTTATAGTTTACAGTAAACCTTCAAAGAGATAAAAGTTTCTTATGCCCCCTGGATCTTAACAAGTTTTTGTGAGAAATTTTTATCTAACATTTGGCTTCTTGACTTAATCAATGCTTTCAGTACCAGAGTGTCAGATCCACCCTCATCTGCATACACATAGCCATTTAAGCCTGCATGTTGTTGAAAGGTTGTAATTATGTAAATGACTGTGGGACAAATCATTGCAATTCTTTTTTTTATAAAGATGTAATATGAACTGCATGAGGGGCTTTATAAATCTTATGAACCAAACAAAGCACAGGACCAGATGGTTTTAGTGCAGAATTCGATCAGACCTTCAAAGAAGACCTAACACCAATACTCTTCAAACTATTCCACAAAATAGAAACAGAAGGAACACTACCCAATTCCTTCTATAAAGCCACAATTATGCTGATACCAAAACCACACAAAGATCCAACAAAGAAAGAGAACTTCAGACCAATTTCCCTTATGAACATCGATGCAAAAACATTCAATAAAATTCTTGCCAACCAAATCCAAGAACACATAAAAACGATCATCTACCATGATCAAGTAGGCTTTATCCCAGGGATGCAGGGTTGGTTCAATATATGGAAATCCATCAATGCAATCCACTACATAAACAAACTCAGAGAAAAAAAAAAACACATGGTCATTTCATTGGATGCTGAAAAGGCATTTGACAAAATTCAGCATCCTTTCATGCTTAAAGTCTTGGAAAGAACAGGAATTCAAGGCCCATACCTAAACATAGTAAAAGCAATATACAGCAAACCAGTAGCCAGCATCAAACTAAATGGAGAGAAACTTGAAGCAATCCCACTAAAATCAGGGACTTGATAGGGCTGCTCCCTTTCTCCTTATCTTTTGAATATTGTACTTGAGGTACTAGCTCGGGCAATTAGACAACATAAGGAGGTCAAAGGGATACAAATTGGAAAGGAAGAAGTCAAACTATCATTATTTGCAGATGATATGATAGTCTACCTAAGTGACCCAAAAAATCTCCACTAGAGAACTCCTACACCTGATAAACATCTTCAGCAAAGTGGCAGGTTATAAAATCAACTCAAGCAAATCAGTAGCCTTCCTATACTCAAAGGATAAGCAGGCTGAGAAAGAAATTAGGGAAATGACACCCTTCATAATAGCCATAAACAGTATAAAGTACCTTGGGGTGACTCTTACCAAACATGTGAAGGGATCTGTATGAAAAGAACTTCAAGACTCTGAAGAAGAAAATGGAAGAAGACCTCAAAAAATGGAAAAACCTCCCATGCTCATGGATCGGCAGGATTAATATAGTTAAAATGACCATTTTGCCAAAAGCAATATATAGATTCAATGCAATACCCATCAAAATCCCAACTTAATTCTTCATAGAGTTAGAAAGAGAAATTCTCAAATTCATCTGGAATAACAAAAAACCCAGGATAGCTAAAACTATTCTCAACAACAAAAGAAATTCTGGGGGAATCAGTATCCCTGACATCAAGCAATACTGCAGAGCAATAGTGTTAAAAACTGCATGGTATTGGTACAGTGACAGGCAGGCAGATCAATGGAACAGGATTGAAGATCCAGAAATGAACCCACACACCTATGGCCACTTGATCCTCGACAAAGAGGCTGAAAACATCCAATGGAAAAAAGATAGCCTTTTCAACAAATGGCGCTGGTTCACCTGGAGGTCAGCAGGCAGAAGAATGGGAACTGATCCATCCTTGTCTCCTTGTACTAAGCTCAACTCCAAATGGATCAAGGACTTCCACATAAAGCCAGACACTCTGAAGCTAATAGAAAAGAAACTGGGGAAGACCCTTGAGGACATACATCAGTACAGGGGGAAAGTTCCTGAACAGAACACCAATAGTGTATGCTCTAAGATCAAGAATTAACAAATGGTACCTCATAAAATTACAAAGTTTCTGTAAGGCAAAGGACACCACCAAAAGGACAAATCAGCAACCAACAAATTGGGAAAAGATCTTCACCAACCCTACATCAGAGAAAGGGCTAATATCCAATATATACAAAGAATTCAAAAAGTTAGATCCCAGAAAACCAAATAACCCTATTAAAAAATGAGGTACAGAGTTAAACTAAGAATTCTCACCTGAAGAACTTCAGATGGCAGAGAAACATCTTAAAAAATGCTCAACTTCATTAATCATTAGGGAAATGCAAATCAAAACAACCCTGAGATTTCACTTTACACCAGTCAGAATGGCTAAGATTAAAAATTCAGGAGACAGCAGGTGTTGGAGAGGATGTGGAGAAAGAGGAACACTGCTCCACTGCTGGTGGGGTTGCAAATTGGTACAACCACTCTGGAAATCAGTCTGACGGTTCCTCCGAAAACTGGTCACCTCACTTCCGAAAGATCCTGCTCTACCACTCCTGGGCATATACCCAGAGGATTCCCCAGCATGTAATAAGGATACATGCTCCACTATGTTCATAGAAGCCCTATTTATAATAGCGAAAAGCTAGAAAGAACCCAGGTGTCCCTCAACAGAAGAATGGATGCAAAAAATGTGGTATATATACACAATGGAGTACTATTCAGCCATTAGAAACAATGAATACATGAAATTCTTAGGCAAATGGATGGAGCTGGAGAACATCATACTAAGTGAGGTAACCTAGTCTCAAAAGATCAATCATGGTATGCACTCACTAATAAGTGGATATTAACCTGGAAAACTGGAATACCCAAAACATAATCCACACTTCAAATGAGTTACAAGAAGAATGGAGGAGTAGCCCCTTGTTCTGGAAAGACTTAGTGAAGCAGTATAGGGCAAAACCAGAACAGGGAAGTGGGAAGGGGTGGGTGGGAGAACAGGGGGAGGGAAGGGGGCTTATGGGACTTTTGGGGAGTAGGGGGCCAGAAAAGGGAAAATCATTTGAAATGTAAATAAAAAATATATTGAATAAAAAAAAACACAGGAAAACACAGGCAAACAGATAGAAGACCTTAAAGATGAATCAAATAAATCCCTTAAAGAAATATGGAAAAATACAATCAAGCAGGTAAAGGAATTGAACAAAACAGTCCAAAAACTAAACATGGAAAAAAACAATAAAGAAAACACAAAGGGAGGCAAAACTGGAGATGGACAACTTATCCAGAGATCCAGAGTTACAGATTTGAGCATCACCAACAGAATACACAAGATAGAAGAGAGAAATTCAGGTGTACAAGATACCATAGAAAATATCAACACATCAAAGAAAATACAATGTGTAAAATGTCCCTAACCCAAAATATCCAGGAAACACAGAACACAATGAAAAGATCAAACCTAAGAATAATAGTAATAGAAGAGGGGGAAGATTACCAGATCAAAGGACCAGAAAACATCTTCAACAAAATCATAGAATAAAACTTCTTTAACCTGAAGAAAGAGATGCCCATAAATGTGCAGGAAACCTACAGGACATCAAAAAGATTGGGGAAGGAAGGGGGCTGATGGGACTTTCGGGGAGTGGGGGTCTAGAAAAGGAGAAATCATGTGAAATGTAAATAAAAAATATATCAAATAAAAAAAAAAAGAAAATCCTCTTGTCATATAATAAACAAAATAGCAAATGCCCAAAATAAAGAATTATTAAAAGCTCTGAGGGGCCGGGCATCGGTGGCACACGCCTTTAATCCCAGCACTTGGGAGGCAGAGGCAGGCAAATTTCTGAGTTTGAGGCCAGCCTGGTCTACAGAGTGAGCTCCAGGATAGCCAGGGTTATACAGAGAAACCCTGTCTTGCAAAACAAAAACGAAAAACAAAACAACAACAAAAAGAGCTGTGTGTAGTGGGGGGAGGCCAAGTAACACAAAGGCAGGCCTATCAGAATTTCACCAGATTTCTCAACAAAGACTCTAAAAGCCAAAAGACCCTGGACAGATGTAATCCAGACCATAAGAGATTACAAATGTCAGCCCAGGCTACTATACCCAGCAAAATTCTCAACCATCATTGATGGAAATACAAAGATACTACATGACAAATCCAAATTTAAACAACATATTTATACTAATCCAGCCCTACAGAGGATTCTGGAAGGAAAACTCCAACACAAGGAGGATAACTATACCCATTAAAACATAAGAAAGTAAACATTTCACAACAAACCCAAAAGAAGAGAATCATACACACATAATACCACCTCCAGCAACAAAAATAACAGGGACTAACAATCTTCTGTCTTTAATATATCTTAATATCAATGGACTAGATTTCCCAATAAAAAGGACACAGGCTAGGAGAATGGATAAGTAAACAGGAACCAGCATTTTGTTACATACAGCAAACACAATTCAGTGACAAAAACAGATACAACCTCAGAATAAAGGGCTAGAAAAAAAGATTTCTAAGCAAATGGTCCCAAGAAACAAGCTGGAGTTTCCATTCTAATATCCAACAAAATAGGCTTTCAACCAAAAATTATCAAACACGATGGGGAAGGACATTTCATATTCATCAAATTGAAAATCCACTAAGATGAACTCTCAGTTCTGAACATCTATGTCCCAAATGTAAGCGAACCCACATTTGTTAAAAAAAAAAAGAGAGAGAGAGAGAGAAAGAAAGAAAGAAAGAAAGAAAGAAAGAAAGAAAGAAAGAAAGAAAGAAAGAAAGAAGGAAGGAAAAGAAGAAAATCAACTTTACTAAAACTCAAAATGCACATTGAACCTCAAATAATAGTAGTGGAAGACATCAACCCCCTACTCTCACCAATGGGCAGGTCATTGAAACAGGAACTAAACAGAGACACAGTGAAACTAACAGATGTTATGAACCAAATGGATTCCATAGATATCTAACGAACATTTTACCCGAAAACAAGAGAATACACATTCTCAGAAACTCACGGAACCTACTCCAAAATTGACCATATAATCAGAAACAAAAAAGCCTCAACTTATACAAGAAGATTGGAATAATCTCATGTATTCTATCAGATCACTACAGACAAAACAACAAAAATTTGTCTTATATGGGCCAGATCAGCAGCCCAATACCTGCCTAAATGCTATAGCCTGCTTGCCTCTTGAGATATGCGCAGAAACAACAACAGCACAAACAACAGAAAGCCACATACTCATAGAAACTGAACAATTCTCTGCTCAAAGCTAACTTGGTCAGGGAAGAAATAAAGAAAACAGAGACTTTATAGAATTCAATGAAAATAAAGACATATCATACCCAAACTTATGGGACACAATAAAAGTAGTGTTAAGAGGAAAATTGACAGCTCTAAGTGCCTTCATAAAGGAACTGTAGAGATCCCATACAAGCAACTTAACAGAACACCTGAAAGCTCTAGAACAGAAAGAAGCAAGCACACCAAAGTTGAGTAGACTGTAGAAAATAGTCAAACTCAGGGCTGAAATCAACCAGTGAGAAACAAAGAGAACGACACAGAGGATCAACAAAACCAAGATCTGGTTCTTTGAGAAAATCAACAAGATAGATAAACCCTTAGCCAGACTAACCAAAGGCCACAGAGACAGTATCCAAATTAACAAAATCAGAAATGAAAAGGGAGACATAACAACAGAAACTGAGGGAATTCAAAAAATCATCAGAACTTACTACAAAACTGTTTACTCTACCAATCTGGAAAATCTAGATGAATTGGATGACTTTCTAGACAGATACTACAAACTGAAGTTAAATAAAAAGCAGGTAAACTATCCCTAAGGAAATAGAAATAGTCATCAAATATCTCCCAACCAAAAAGCCCCAATGACAAATGATTTTAATGCAGAATTCAACCAGATCTTCAAAGAGGTGCTAATAGCAATATTTTTCAAACTATTCCACAAAATAGAAGCAGAAGAAACACTAATTCATTTTATGAAGCCACAATTACTCTGATGTCTAAACCATAAAAAGACTCAATAAAGAAAGAGAACTTCAGACCAATCTGACTTATGAATATTGATACAAAAATACTCAATAAAAGTCTCACAAACCAAATTCAAGAATACATCAACCCCATCATTCACCATGATCATGTCGGCCTCATTCTGGGGATCCAGGGATGATTCAATATATGAAAATTCATCAACATAATACACCATATATACAAACTCAAGGGAAAAAAACACATGATCATCTCATTAGATGCTTTAAAAGACTTCAACAAAATATAATACACTTTCATGTTAAAAGCCCTAGAGGGAACAGAAATTCATGATACATAACTAAACATAATAAAACAATGTATAGCAAACCAACAAACAACGTCTAATTAAATGGGGAGAAACTAGAAGAAATTCCACTAAAATCTAGGAAAAGATGAGGTTGCCCATTGTCTCCCTATCCAATGTAGTACTCAAAGTTCTAGCTAGAGCAGTTAGCCAACAAAAGGAGATTAAGGGGATACAAATTGGAAAGGAGGAAGTCAAAGCATCACTATTTGCATATATGACATGATCACATACATAAACAATCCCAAAAATTCAACCACAGAACTACTACAGCTGATAAACAACTTTAGCAAAGTGGTAGGATATAAAATTAACTCAAACAAACCAGTAGCTTTCCTTTATACAAATGATAAACATGCTGAGAAAGAAATTGGTGAAACAGCACCCTTTATATTAGCCATTAATAGTATAAAATATCTTTGTGTAGCTCTTAACAAGCAAATTAAAAATCTGTAAGACAAGAACTTCAAATCCCTGAAAAAAGAAATCGAAGAAGACCTCATAAGATGGAAATATCTCCCATGCTTATGGATTGGTAGGATTACTGTAATAAAAATGGGTATCTTACAAAAAGCCATCTACAAATTCAATGCAATCCCCATCAAAATTCCAACTCAATTCTTCACAGAGATAAAAATACCAGTTCCCAAGTTCATGTGGAAAATAAACAATTACCAAAACAGCCAAAACAATTCTGAACAGTAAAAGAACTTTTTGGAGAATATCCAACCCTGAGCATCAAGCTGTACTACAATGCAATAGTGATAAAACTGCCTGGCATTGGTACAGAGACAGACAGGTAGATCAGTGGGATGGTATCGAAGACCCAGAAATAAACCCATACACCTATGGACACTTGATCTTTGACAAAGAAGTCAAACACACACAGTGGAAAAAATCATCTTCAGTAAATGGTACTCGTCTATCTGGAGATTTGTATGTAGGAGAATGAAAATAGATCTATATGTATCACCTTTCACAAAGCTCAAGTATGAGTAGATCAAGGACTTCAACATAAAACCAGACATACTGAATCTAACAGAAGAGAAAGTAGGGAAGAGCCTCAAACTTATTGGCACAAGGGGAAAATTCCTGAATAGAACACCAAATGGCTCAGGCTGTAAGATCAACAATTGCTAAATGGGACTTCACGAAACTGAAAAGCTTCTTTAAGGAAAAAGGCACCATCAATAAGACAAATTGGATCCAGGCGTGGTGGCACACGCCTGTAATCCCAGCACTCTGAGAGGCAGAGGCAGGCGGACTTCTGAGTTTGAGGCCAGCCTGGTCTACAGAGTGAGTTCCAGGACATCCAGGGCTACACAGAGAAACCCTGTCTCAAAAAAACAAAACAAAACAACAACAACAAAAAAAGACAAATCGGCAACCTACAGATTGGGGTAAAAAGAATCTTCACTAACTCCACATCCAACAGAAAGCTAATATCCAAGAATATCTCAAGAATTTAATCTCCAAAAAAATTAACCCAATTTTTTAAAAAATTGGATACAGAGCTAAATAGAGAAGCCACAACAGAAGAATCTAAAATGGCCAAGAAGCACTTAAAGAATTGTTCAAAGCCCTTAGTCATCAGAGAAGTGCAGATCAAAACAACCCTGAGATTCTACCTTACACCAGTCAGAATGGCTAAGATCAAAATATCAGGTGACAGCACATGCTGCCAAGGATGTGGAAAAAGAGGAACACTCCTCCATTGCCAGTGGGATTGTAAACTGGTACAACCACTCTGGAAATCAGTCTGGCAGTTGTTCAAAAAGTTGGACAACAGTACTACCTGAGGATACCACTCCTGGGTATATACCCAGATGATGCTCCAATATATAACAAGGACACATGCTTCCCTAGGTTCATAGCAGCCTTATTTATAATAGCCAAAAGCTGGAAAGAACCCAGATGTCCTTCAACCAAAGACTGAATACAGAAAATGCAGTTTGTTTACACAGTGGAATACTATTCAGCTATTAAGAACAAGGACATCCTGAGGTTTGTGGGCAAATGGATGGAACTAGAAAATAACTGAGTGAGGTAACTCAGACCAAAAAGAACATGCATGGTATGTGCTCACTGATAAGTGGATATTAGCCAAAATGTACAAAATACCTAGGATACAACCTATGGACCACAAAAAGTGTAAAAAGGAGAAAGGCCCAAGTGAGGCCAAGAAAGGTCCAACCTTACTTAGAAGAGGGAAGAAAATAATTATCAGAGGCAGAGGAAGGGAGGGATCTGGGTATGAGAGGAGAGGGGCGAGGAAAAGGGGAACAGGATCAGATATGTGGGGACAGGAGAGAAATCTAAAGGACCAGGAGAATGAATGCAGATAAGGATCCTTGGTGGGCTGGGTGGTGGGAGGACTTCTAGAAAGTACCAGAGACCCAAGAGATACTCTCAGGACTCATTGGGTTGACCTTAGCCAAAATGCCCAACCTTGGGGAGAGGGAGCTCAAAGAGTTCACCACCAGTAGATAGATAGGGCCCCAAGTGAAGGGACAGGGTTACTAACCGACAGTTAAAATTCCTGACCCATAGCCGGGCGGTGGTGGCGCACGCCTGTAATCCCAGCACTCTGGGAAGCAGAGTCCGGCGGATTTCTGAGTTTGAGGCCAGCCTGGTCTACCGAGTGTGTTCCAGGACAGCCAGGGCTATACAGAGAAACCCTGTCTCAAATAATAATAATAATAATAATAATAATAATAATAATAATAATAATAATAAAATCCAAAAAACAAAAAACATAAAATAAAATAAAATAAAATAAAATAATTTTAAAAAAAAGTCCTGACCCAGAATTGTTCATGTCTAAAGTACTGCATGGACAAAACTGAACAAAAGACTTTGGGAAAAAGAGTCCAATGACCAGCCCAACTTCGGATCCATCTCATGGAGGGGCACCAAGGCCTGATAGCATTACTGATGCTATGTTGTGCTTACAGAGAGGAGCCTGGCATGGCTGTCCTCGAGAGGCCCTACCAGCAGCTGACTGAGACAGAGGCAGATAGTTACACCCAACCACTGAACTGAAGTCAAGGGACCCCTATGGGTTAAATTAAGGGGAGGATGGAAGAAACAGGAGAGGAGGGCTACCCTATTGGAAGAGGAGCAGACCCAGCTAACCCAGACCCCAGGGAGTGCCCAGAGACTGATCCACCAACCAGGAGTATACATGAACTGGCCTGAAGTCCCTGGCATATAGCCTCTGATAGCAGAGGTCTGCCTGGCCTGGCTGCAGTGGGCAAAGATATGCTTAATCCTAGACAGAAGGGGGAGATCTGGTGTCAGGGGCAGCACCCTCTCAGAGTCAAGGGGGAGTAGGAATGGGATGAGGAACTATGGGAAGGGGGACAGACGGGGGGGGGGGAACTACTGGAATGTAAATAAATAAAATACATTTAAAAAATAATCTTATATGTTTAAAAAGCTCTGTTTGGAAGATCCAGTGCCATTTTTCTGTAATTTGATCTCTTCAACTCTGAAACTGAGGCAGCTTAATGCTGACTTTGGTTGGTTGATTGGTTGGTTGGTTGGTTGGTTGGTTGGTTGGTTGGTTGGTTTTGAGACAAAGCCTATCTGTTTACTCCTAATTATCCTGGAACTCTCTATGTAGAGCAGTAGAGCAGGCTGGCCTCAAACTTAAGAGCTCCTCCTGTCTCTGCTTCCTAAATGCTGGGATTAAAGGTGTACACCACTACACCTAGCTTTGCCTAACTTATTTCAGAGTATTTCTGTCTTGGTGGGTATTTCAACTGCAGATAATCAAGGTATTGACATAGTAATGTTTGTTGATACCTGTCATATAGTTGCTTACAGAAGAGGCTAAGCTAGTTGCTTAAAAATAACTGACATTGCTATCACTATGTAAATACACTGAAATTATGAGTTAGAAAATACATTTGCAAAGGAAGCATTAAGACATGTACAAAGATGCTGGACAAGCTGTGTACACCTGTAATTGCAACTCAAGCAGTAAGATCACGGTTCAAGACTTGCCTGTACTAAAGAGCAAGTTAGTTCAACTCCAGTCTGGAAAACTCTGACTGAAAAAAAATCAAGACTATAGATATGGCTCAGTGGTTAAGTGATTCATTACCTGGTACAAGGCTCTCAATTCAATCATAGTACTTATGGATGGATGGACGGACAGACAGACAGACAGACAGACAGACAGATAGATAGATAGATAGATAGATAGATAGATAGATAGATGTATATAAAATCCATTGAATGACACCTCCCTAAAGCAAGTTTTAGAAATTCTCTATAAATGATGTAATTTAGAAAAGAGCAGGTTCTAGAGTGATAAATTTAGGTTCATCTGACTGGTAGCACATCCCTGGGCAAGTTATTTATCCTGTTATCATCTGTTCTTCATATGTAATATGGAAATAGTTAATGAAAAGTATAAAAATTCAGTGAGAAATTACATATGTTTTGTTTGAAACAGCAGATCTAGCTACTAAGCATACTCATTCAATGTACATTTTTTAAATTTTTTAATTTTTTAATTTTCTATATTCTTTGCTTACATTCCAAATGTGTTCCCCTTTCCAGGTTCCCCCCTCACCATCAGTCTCATAATCCCTCTTCCCTCTGCCCATTTCCCAATCACCCCCCTCCCATTTCTCTGTCCTGGTACTCCCCTAATATGCTGGATCAAGTCTTTTCAGAACCAGGGCCCTCTCCTTCCCTCTTCTTCGGTATTATTTGATATGCTAATTGTGCCGTGAGAATTCAGAGCTTCTGGGTTAGTTAATATCCACTTATCAGTGATTGCATTCCATGTGTATTCTTTTGTGATTGAGTTACTTCACTTAGGATGATATTTTCCAGTTCCAAACATTTGCCTAAAAATTTCATAAATTCATTGCTTTTAATTGCTGAGTAGTATTCCATTGTGTAAATATACCACATTTTCTGTATCCATTCCTCCATTGAGGGATACCTGGCTTCTTTCCAGCTTCTGGCTACTACAAATAGGGCTGCTATGAACATAGTGGAGCATGTGTCCTTATTACATGCTGGGGAATCCTCTGGGTATATGCCCAGGAGAGGTATAGCAGGGTCCTCTAGAAGTGTCATGTCCAGTTTTCTGAGGAACCTCCAGACTTATTTCCACAGTGGTTGTACCATCTTACAGTCCCACCAGCAGTGGAGGAGTGTTCCTCTTTCTCCACATCCTCTCCAACACCTGCTGTCTCCTGAGTTTTTAATCTTAGCCATTCTGACGGGTGTGAGGTGAAATCTCTGGGTTGTTTTGATTTGCATTTCCCTAATGATTAATAATGTTGAACATTTCTTAAGGTGCTTCTATGGGGTACAGAGCTAAACAAATAATTTTCACCTGAAGAACTTCGAATGGCTGAGAAGCACCTTAAGAAATGTTCAACATCAATGTACATTCTAATTCCCCTTTCTTTTTTTAATTTTTTCCTAAATGTATTTATTTTTTATTCGATATATTTTTATTTACATTTCGAACGATTTCCCCTTCTCTAATTCCCCTTTCAATTCTCTGACTTCCCTGCAAGACCAAACTAAGGAAAAGATCATCCTAAGTGCTGCAGTAAAGAGACCACTAGATGGAGCCATTCACTGTTATTTCTCCTTCCCTGCCTCTTCTCTGAGTCCTGTCTGGAGTTTCAAGGTTGATTCCTCCTCTGTTCTTCAGTCTTAGAAGTCTGTAATGCCTGTGAAAGGTTCTGGAACTCTGCATGTCTCCCTTTGGAACTCTAGCACATCCAAACTAGACGGAACTCAGAAACATAGCTAGTGGCATTCTGTGAAACCAAATATAGGAGACTTAGTGGAAAACAGGTCTCATACACAAGAACAGGACCGCACTAATACTATTGAGTAGTAATAGTTGGACAACTTGTTCTCATTTTCTTTTTTTCCTTTTTGTCTCCATCTTTTTTGATGTTTCCATTTCCACACCCACCTTGCTGCATAGTGGCCATTGCAGTGCAATACTACTTGTGAGATTCTTTTGGGCTGGCCCCTGGTTAAGCCTGCACACTGCTCTTGTAGAGGATCTGAGTTGGGTTTCCAGCACCCATGGTGAGTGGCTCACAACTGCCTGTTACTCCAGCTCCAGGGTATGTCCCATCTCCCTTCTGACCCTGTGGGCACTTTTTTCAGATTATTTTTTAAATTTGGTTTATTATTCACTTTACATCCCAATATCAGCCCCCGTCTCCTCCCAGTACCCCTTCACATAGATCCTCCCCCAATTCTCCCTCCCCTCTCCTCTGAGAAAAGGATACACCCCCTGTATCACACACACACACACACACACACACACACACACTACCCCTACACTCCCACCCTGCCACATCAAGTTGCTGCAGGACTAGACACATCCTCACCCACTGAGGCAGGGCAGCCCAGTTAGGAGAATGGGATCCACAGACAGGCAATGGATTAAAGGACAGCTCTCACTCTAGTTGTTTGGAGACCTGCATAAAGACCTACATGTGTGCAGTTCAGGGACAGAGGTGCAGCCCATGCTCCCTGTTTGATTGGTGGTTCAGTCTCTGGGAAGCCTCAAGGGTCCAGGTTAGTTGACCCTGTTGGTATTCCTGTGGATCAGGCCTGTCATCTTTGGGTCCTCCAATCCTTACAATTAAATCTTGAATCAAATAAAAAAGAAGTCTAGAAGTCTTTAAACCATGAAAAACGCTCAGAATGAATTCCCCTGCTCCCAGAGATTTTATAATAAGAAATCTGGAATTAACATTCCATAAATGACTTAACTATTGTTACATTCATAAATCTTTTGGGTGACATCTTTCTTTTTAAAAAACTGCATTTCCCTTCAGATGTGTTCATTTTCCATATTTTTTACACTAGGAAAAAAAGTTGTTAACTCAGGATTAATAGGAAAGAGAGGAGAAGAATCTGAAAAGGGTTCCCATAAAATGAGCCTTGTTTTGGTTTTTCACATGTCTTGTTTTTTGAGACAAGTTCTCCATCAATATGCAGACCCCCCCCCAGTAGCCTGGAACTTGATATGTAGATTAAGCTAACCTTGAATTCACAGAGACCCACCAGTAGGTGACTTGTCAGTGCTGGGATTGAAGTTGGGTACTACTTTGCTCAAGACAAGCCCTGTTTGATCAAATTAAATGTTGTTTCAGTCTTGATCTTTGAAGTCATAATTGATTCAGTTATAATCAATCTGCCCTGGAATTTTAAAATAGTTGTTACAATCAGATGTGTACACATTCATTAATAAAAGGTATTGTTTGGGGGCTACAGTGATGGATGCCCCAGTAATTAAGAATGCTTACTGTTCATCTAGAGGACCTGGTTTCATTCCTAGCACCCACCTGGCAAGCAGCTCACAACAGTCTGTAATTTCTGCCCTAGGGGATGAAACGCCCTCTTCTGGTCTCTACAGCCACTGCATGACCATGGTACACAGACATAGTTGCAGGCAGCACATCCACACATAGAACATTTAAAGAGCGTACTATATACCAAGCTAGGTATGTGCTTCTCAGGGTATCATAGTAGATATTACAATGATATATAGTTGTGTACACTAATCTGTATATATGTATACACACACACACACACACAGCAATGCACTTACATAAATATTTGTGACAATTTCTATTAGAGTTCTTTGGTGCATGAATCACTATAGCACCCTCTCCCTCCTTATCTGCAACCTCTTCCTTTAACATTGAAAACGTGCTGACTTTTATGTTGGTTCAGTTCCAGCACAATTTATTTAGCAGTTTCAAGGTTACCAATTTGTACCCTAATAAGAAACAATGCTGCCACATAAAAGGACTGAACCTTTTTCCTCTATTTATATTCTCTTTTAAATAGTAGACTTTATCTACAATCTTGAACCCACACTGGGTTGCTGGCACCCTAGAACACACCAGACTTGAGGAAAAAGCATGCTCCGAGGAAGCTGAGGCATTGTGCTTAAAAGCCAATGGTTCCATGTGCAATTTTCCTCTGCTAGGTTCTGGGTACTGTTTCCATAGTGATAACAGCTGTGCCATGCCATTATCGATCCACCAAGTAAGAGAAGCTTTGCAGTCAGAATAATGTTTAGCAGACAGCATGATTTCTGTTGGACACTAAGTACTGCTACAAAACCTTGAATTACTAAAGATATTGCTGGCGATGAACTGTTTGAATCTGGAAAGTAAATGTCAAATCAGAAAGTCCATACAAGTGAGCAATGGAGACTACTAAATTTTCAGTCAGTGGGAAACTTGGACTGCACAGCTTACTCCTTTTCTAATGATGAGCCCCCAAATTAAAAACTTTTTATTTTGCCAAATAAATAAATATTCATTTAAACTATCTGTTCTTCAAACACAGTGGTTTCTCAACCTTCCTAAGGTTTCAACCATTTAATACAATTCTGAATGTTATGGTGACCTCCCAACAATGAACTTCTTTTCATTGCTGCTTCATAACTGTAATTTTGCTACTGCTATGAATGGTGGCAACCTACAAGTGGAGAATTGCTGCTCTAACACAATCCTTTGGGATTTGATTATCTATCAAAGTCACATGTTATTGGAAACCAGCAGTACTTAATAAATTAAATTCAAATACCTAAACATTATCCTGCAGTAGTTTTATAGCACTGGGTTTTTGTTCATGCAACCAATAGCAAGTACTTACCCTATGTCATCAAGACCTTGAACAGATCTCCCTGGGGAAAGATACTGCCTAGAATATCCATTTACATGATGAAAGGAATCTTCTAGGATTTTGTTACTTTCTATGTCATGGATAAAATGTACAAGAGGGTGGGCATGGTGCTGATCATCTGGATAAATAGGAATCTAGTTCTATAATTAAGCATTCATCTCTCCTGGTGAAAATATAGGAAGGTGAAACCATTGTAATGGATACCATACAAGTTCAGGGTACAGTACTGCCCATGGTTACTTACACCATATAGATCTTTATAAGAAGTATGAAGGAGACTTAGGTTGACTGCAACGACTTAGTTACCCTCATTTGCCAGTGTTACCACAACAAAATATCAGATGCTTAAACAACAGAAGCTAATTTTCTGGAAACTAACGCCTAAGATCAAGGTGTCAGCAGCAGGTTCCATTTCTTCTGAGGCCTTACTCCTTGGTTTTCAAGTGAATACTTATTGTTGTCTCCAAGCAGACCTTTCTGTACTTATGAGACCCAGGAATCTCTATGTATGTGAAAATGTTCCCTTTTGATAAGGACGCTATTAAGCTTGGAGTTAGAGTCCACCGCTCAACCTCAGTTTTAATTTAGTTTCTGCTTTAAAGGTTATATCAAGTCTATAACTGAATCCCCAAGCAATTTCTTTATCCCAAACAATTATAAAGAACAGGATGCTGCTATACTAGCCAGGGTGGCCTTGAACCCTACAGCCTAAATGATCCTTCTGCCTTAGTCCCCCAGATTGCTGGCCCTCAAAGCATGCTTCACCATACATGGCTTTAAAACAAAACCTTAAAGTGATGAGTCTGTAGTAACAATGGCAAGATGAAAAATATCAAGTACAGCTACATGGTCTATGGCTTATTTTTTGGCTCAATGTGCAAGACTATATATGTAATATATCTAAAATGTATGTCTAATATATCTAAATCAGCCAAAGATGCAGAAGATGGACAGCATATAATGTCAGGGTTTATAAGAAGTTTAGACACATACAGACACTGCAACAAATGCCTCAAACCCCAAGCCATTCCTTCAAGTGCACTTTATAAAAACTCTGGGGGGTTTTAAGCACCACAAAAATTTATCAGGTAAAGTACACCAGTGCAACAGTTCCTGCATACAATCTGATTTATGCAACTATTGCTCCGAACTTTAGAATATTGTCATCATTCCAAGAAAACACACTGTACCCATTAGCAGCCACTTTTCCTGTCTCCCATCCAACCAATAAATGGTTTGTCTCTATGGAGACTTGCTTACTGTGGACATTTTAAGTAAGAGGAATAAAACAACATGTAGCCCTTTGCACTTAGCTTCTTTCATGTCATAGCTTGGATTGGTACATAATTCTGTTTAATTTTTAAATAATGATCTATTTCCTAATTTATCATCAGTTAGTAAGAAGTTATTTCCAGTCTTTGGCCATTATGAATAATGTTACTCTGATCATTTATGTAAAATTGTTTTGTGTGAATATTCATTTACATTTCTTCTAGATATGACATAGGAGTAGAGTCGCTGGATCATGTATTATTTTAATTTTTTGAGTATCTATCAAGATGTTATTCACAACTCTGACTTTTTGTATTTATACGTACTAGCTGTATAAATAATTACCTAAAATACCATTCAAAGGTACCCTTACTATTTTAGAATTTTAAAATTCTCTTTATATTTATTTTTATTTCACATTTACAGGTATTTCCCCTCACATATATGCCTGTACATCACATGCATTCACTGCCTGCAGAAGCCACAAGAGTGTTGGATCCCTTTGGAATTACAGTATGTGTGCTGGGGATTGAACCTGAAACCTCTGGAAGAACAGTCAATGCTTTTAACTTCTTAGCCATCTCACCAGTCTCTATTTTATTATTTTTCAAGATGTGTGTGTGTGTGTGTGTACCAATATTTGTAGGTACCTGCTGAATCCTGGAGATGTTAGATGAAGCTGGAGTTAAAAGCATTGGTGAACTCCTGGGCATATACCCAGAGGATTCCCCAGCATGTAATAAGGATATATGCTCCACTATGTTCATAGCAGCCCTATTTATAATTGCCAGATGCTGGAAAGAACCCAGGTATCCCTCAACAGAAGAGTGGATGCAAAAAAAATGTGTTATATATACACAATGGAGTACTATTCAGCCATTAGAAACAATGAATTCATGAAATTCTTAGGCAAATGGATGGAGCTAGAGAACATCATACTAAGTGAGGTAACCCAGACTCAAAAGGTGAATCATGGTATGCACTCAGTAATAAGTGGATATTAACCTAGAAAACTGGAATACCCAAAACATAATCCACACATCAAATGAGGTACAAGAAGAACGGAGGAGTGGCCCCTGGTTCTGGAAAGACTCAGTGTAGCAGTATAAGGCAAAACCAGAACAGGGAAGTGGGAAGGGGTGGGTGGGAGAATAGGGGGAAGGAAGGGGGCTTAGGTGACTTTTGGGGAGTAGGGGACCAGAAAAGGGGAAATCATTTGAAATGTAAATAAAAAAATATATCGAATAAAATAAAAACATAAAAAAAATAAAGCATTGGTGAGGCATCCAGCATAAACACTGAAAGCAGATTCCACTCCTCTGGAAGTCCAGAAAGCACTCCTAACTGCTCCTCTACTTGCCCTACTTTTCTATATTTAACTTCATTTTGTACACTTGTATTTAAGAGCCTATATGATTGTACAATATAAGTGGAATAATAACCATGCTACATATCAGTGGCATTTTGCACATTCATGGCTGTGATGGTTTGTATATGCTTGGCCCAGGAAGTGGCACCATTAGGTGTGGCTTTGTTAGAGTAGGTGTGTCACTGTGAGTATAGGCTTTAAGACCCTCATCCTAGCAATCTTGAAGCCAGTATTCTGCTAGCAGCCTTCAGATGAAGATATAGAACTCTCAGCTCCTTCTGTACCATGCCTGCCTGGATGCTGCCATGCTCCCACATTGATGATAATGGACTGAACCTCTGAATCTGTAAGCCAGGCCCAATTAAATGTTTACCTTTATGGGAGTTGTCTTGGTCATTGTGTCTGTTTACAGCAGTAAAACCAAAACTAAGACAATGGCATATAAATATTCCATCTTATAGGCACAATTTAGACAATTTTCTAACATTCAATATCCACCTGTCTATATCATGGTAACAATGGAAGAAAGAAGTAATGTATCCTCTATGATTTCTAATTGATAATTTTGTGGAGATCTTTAAAATAGATGCATCAAGCACAGATGCTTAAGGAAAAGTAGTGATCCTAGATTGTATGAATCTCCTGCATGGGAGTTGGAACCCCTGGTTTGAAGTCCTGGTTCTTGTAACTGGTGACATTTAAAATCTTCCAGTGCATATTACTCATTACTAGGAAGACCAATAGCAAGAATTCTGAAATTGCTAAAGCACACTACCATAGATGTTCATCATCCCTGATGAGGGGAATGAGAAGGAATGGAGGACCCCTGTAGGGATGCTGGTGCTTTACTGTTGTTAGGATCAGCACCAAACAAATAGCAGTGATACATTACCCATATTTTCTAATGCATGAAGAGATTTCAAAGGATTTGCATCCAAGTGTGTCATCATCTCAGCTACTCAGGAAACTGAGGCAGGGACCACAAGTTTCAGGCAAGCTTGTGCATTGTGCCAAGATGCTGTCTCAAGGAAAAACAAAACAAAATCATTTAGGCAAAGAAAACTGAAGTAGAACTTAATCTTGGTTAAGTCAGTATCCTTAATCAGAACAGTCTTCCTCGGGGTAAATTTTGAGTGCAGCAAAACAAAGGGCATGCTTACTTGGTCCTGGTGATGTTCTAATTATGGCAAGATCAGACACAGTAAGGGTTGAAGTCCCAGGTGGGGAGCAGAGTGGATGCAGCAGACTGAAGAAGTAGCAGCAACTGGGACATACACTGGCAGCAGTAGGAGTGGAAAGTTATCAAAAGGCTTCAAAAGCATTGGATGTAAAGTTGAAAGGAATAAAGAAGAGAACTATCTACATGATTACTGGTTTTTATAGATGGACTTCACCCAAGGAAAGTATCTGTAAGTTAATCACAAGTCTTTAGAAGTATGAGGCACTCAACAAACGTTCAACCCAAATATAATCTAAAATAGTGTATACGGCAATACAAAAAAGTTAGAAAACCTGACTTTATTGGCTTCTATTTTTACCTTGCCATGGGCATTCACTAAATCAAAAGAATAACCCATTGGTAGCTGGGTTCAGTCCATCAATCATTCATGCCTCTCCTTTGGGGAATGATTTGTTCTAAGCTTATAAATATAAGCAGGGACCGGGGAGCATTTCAGTCTTATACATTATTATTTATACAAGAACAGGACATTTCGTTTTTCCTTTACAATCTAATGAAGATTTCTCAAGATGCTCTGTCTGCATCAGGCTCTTTAGAATCATGGTGGGTGGGAGGATTGTTAGATTCCTGGGACATGGTGAATTATAATCTCTGTGAGAAGGGAGATAGGGATCTGTTTTCAACGACTTTCTAGGGAATTGTTTCACACCCTCAAATTGAAGAATCTTAGAAGCAGGAATATAATTTCAAGCAGCTAAGTCATTTGCATAAAAACCAAGAGACAGACAAGTAAAGGTATAGAGGATACAAGGCCTACAGTTCTTCAGCAGTGTGCTACTCAATACAGCATAATAGTAGGCTCTCAGCAAACAAACAAACCAAAAACAACCAGACTAGTTTCATTTGCCAGTTTACACAGTATAAATATTCCCACCATGTCCAATTTCAAGCAAACAATGCTTAGCACAGTATGCACATTGCTAAAATGGCATTTTCATTAAATAGATACAGTCAATGTAAATAATCTCTTTGGGGATATTTTCTTTATTTACATTTCAAATGTTATCCCCTTTCCCAGTTTGCACCCTCCTGGAAACCCCCTATCTTATCCTCCCATCCCCTACTTTTATGAGTGTGTTCCTTAACCAACCCACCCACTCCTGTCTCCCCACCCTAGATTCCCCTACACTGTGGCATTTATTAAGCCTTCATAGGACCAAGGACCTCTCCTCCTATTATTGCCTGACAAGGACATCCTCTGCTACATATACAGCTGAAAGCATGTGTACTCCTCGGTTGGTGGTTAGTCCCTGGGAGCTCAAGGGAGTACTAGTTGGTTGCTACTGATGTTCTTCCTATTGGACTGCAAATCCCTTCAGCTCCTTGGGTCCTTTCTCTAGCTCCTCCATTGGGGACCCTGTGCTCAATCCAATGGTTGGCTGAGAGCACCCACGTCTGTATTTGTCAGATACTGGCAGAGCCTCCCAGGAGAGGGCTATATCAGGCTCTTTCAACAAGCATTTCTTGGGATCCACAATAGAGTCGGGGTTTTGGTGACTGTATATGGGATGAATCCCCAGGTGGCGCAGTCTCTTCATGGCCTTTCCTTCAGTCTCTGATCCACACATTGTCTCTGTATCTCCTCCCATGGGTATTTTCATGTCCCTTCTAAGAAGGACCGACATATCTATACGTTGGTATTCCTTCTTCTTGAGTTTCATGTGGTCTGTGAATTATATCTTGGGTATTCTGAGCTTCTGGGCTAATATGCACTTATCAGTAAGTGCACACCATGTGTGTTCTTTTGTGATTGGGTTACCTCACTCAAGATGATATTTTCTAGTTCCATCCTTTTGCCTAAGAGTTTCCTGAATTCATCATTTTAATAGCTGAGTAGTATTCCACTGTGTAAATGTACCACATTTTTTGTATCCATTCCTCTGTTGAAGGATATCTGGGTTCTTTCCAGCTTATGGCTGCTATGAACATAGTGGTGCATATGTCTTTGTTAGATGTTGGAGAATCTTTTGGGTATACACCCAGGAGTGGTACAGCTGGGTCCTCAGGTAATACTATGCCCAATTTTCTGAGGAATTTTCAGACTGATTTCCAGAGTGGTTGTACCAGCTTGCAATCCTAACAACAATGGAGGAGTATTCCTCTTTCTCCACATCCTTGCCAGGATCTGCTGTCACCTGAGTTTTTGTTCTTAGCCATTCTGGAACAGACTGTGAGGTGGAATCTCAGGATTGTTATGATTCACATTTCCCTGATGACTGGGGATGTTGAACATTTCTTTAGGTGCTTCTCAGCCATTCAATATTCCCCAGTTGAAAATTCTTTGTTTAGCTCTGTAACCTGTTTTTTTTTTTTAAGATTCATTTATTTATTATATATAACTACACTGTAGCTGTCTTCAGACACAGCAGAAGAGGGCATCAGATCTCATTACTGATGGTTGTGAGCCACAATGTGGTTGCTGGGATTTGAACTCAGGAGCTCTGGAAGAGCAGTCAGTGCTCTTAACCACTAAGCCATCTCTTCAGCCCTGTATCCCAATTTTTAATAGGGTTATTTGATTCTCGGGAGTCTAACTTCTTGAGTTCTTTGTATATTTTGGATATTAGCCCTCTGTCAGATGTAGGATTGGTAAAGATCTTTTCCCAATTTGTTGGTTTCTGTTTTGTCCTATTGATAGTGTCCTTTGCCTTACAGAAGCTTTGCAATTTTATGAAGTTATATTTCTCAATTCTTGATCATAGAATATAAGACATTGATATTCTGTTCAGGAAATTTCCCCCTGTGCCCATGTGCTCAAAGCTATTCCCCACTTCCTGTTAGTTTCAGTGCATCTGGTTTTATATGGAGGTTCTTGATCCACTTTGATTTGGGCTTTGTAGAATGAAATAAGAATGGAACAATTGGAATTGTTCTACATGCCAACAGCCAGTTGAACAAGCATCATTTGTTGAAAATGCTGTCCTTTTCCACTCGATGGTTTTAGCTTCTTTGTCGAAAACCAAGTGACCATAGGTTCATTTCTGAGTCTTTGATTCTATTCCATTCATCTTCCTGTCTGTCTCTGTACCAATACCATGCAGTTTTTTTTTATATTTTTATTTTCTATATTCTTTGTTTACATTCCAAATGATTTTCCCTTTCCCGGATCCTCCCTCCCCATATGTCCCATAAACCTTCTTCTCTCCGTCCCTTCTCCAATCACCTCCCTCCTTTTTCTCTGTCCTTATATTCCCTTCCCATGCTAGATCAATCCTTTCCAGGATCAGGACCCTCTCCATACTTCTTCATGGGAGTCATTTGTTATGCAATTTGTGCCTTGGGTATTCAGGGCTTCTGGGCTAATTAATATCCACTTATCAGAGATTGCATTCCATGTATATTCTTTTGTGATTGGGTTACCTCACTTAGGATGATATTTTCCAGATCAAATCTTTGCCTAAAAATTTTGTGAATGCATTGTTTCTAATTGCTGAGTAGTATTCCATTGTGTAAATATACCACATTTTCTGTATCCATTCCTCCTTTGAGGGGCATCTGGGTTCTTTCCAGCTTCTGGCTATTATAAATAAGGCTGCTATGAACATAATGGAGCATGTGTCGTTATTGCATGCTGGGGAATCCTTTGGGTATATGCCCAGGAGAGGTATAGCAGGGTCCTCTGGAAGTTTCATTTCTAGTTTTCTGAGGAAGCTACAGACTTATTTCCACAGTGGTTGTACCATCTTACAGCCCCACCAGCAGTGGAGGAGTGTTCCTCTTTCTCCACATCCTCGCCAACACCTGCTGTCTCCTGAGTTTTTGACCTTAGCCATTCTGACTGGTGTAAGGTGAAATCTCAGGGTTGTTTTGGTCTGTGTTTCCCTAATGACTAATGATGTTGAGCACTTCTTAAGGTGCCTCTCGGCCGTCCAAATTTCTTCAGGTGAAAATTCTTTGTTAAGATTTGTACCCCATTTTTTAATAGGGTTATTTGGTTCCCTGGGGTCTAACTTCTTGAGTTCTTTGTATATATTGGATATTACCCTCTATCAGTTATAGGGTTGGTGAATATCCTTTCCCCAATTTGATGGTTGCCATTTTGTGCTTTTAACCGTGTCCTTTACCTTACAGAAACTTTGCAATTTTATGAGGTCCCATTTGTCAATTCTTGATCTTAAAGCATAAGATATTGGTGATCTGTTCAGGAACTTTTCCCCTGTGCCCATGTCCTCAAGGGTCTTCCCCAGTTCCTTTTCTATTAGTTTCAGTGTGTCTGGTTTTACATGGAGGTCCTTGATCCACTTGGAGTGAAGTTTAGTACATGTAGATAAGAATGGATCAATTTGCATTCTTCTGCTGACCTCCGATTGATCCAGCACCATTTGTTAAAAAGGCTATCTTTTTCCCACTGGATGTTTTTGGCTCCATTGCCGAAGATCAAGTGATCCACATAGGTGTGTGGATTCATTTCTGGATCTTCAATTCTATTCCATTGGTCCACTTGTCTGTCACTGTGCCAATACCATGCAGTTTTTAACACTATTGCTCTGTAGTATTGCTTGAAGTCAGGGATACTGATTCCCCCAGAATTTCTTTTGTTCTTGAGAATAGTTTTAGCTAACCTGGGTTTCTTGTTATTCCCAGATGAATTTGAGAATTGCTTTTTCTAACTCTGTGAAAGAACTGAGTTGGGATTTTGATGGGGATTGCATTGAATCTGTAGATCGCTTTTTGGCAAGATGGCCATTTTAACTATATTAATCCTGCCAATCCATGAGCATGGCAGATTTTTCCATTTTCTGAGGTCTTCTTCGATTTCCTTCTTCAGAGACCTGAAGTTCTTATCATATAGATCTTTCACTTGTTTAGTTAGAGTCACACGAAGATACTTTATATTGTTTGTGGCTATTTTGAAGGGTGTCGTTTCCCTATCTTCTTTCTTAGCCTGCTTATCCTTTGAGTATAGGAAGTCAACTGAATTGCTTGAGTTGATTTTATAACCAGCCACTTTGCTGAAGTTGTTTATCAGCTGTAGGAGTTCTCTGGTGGAGGTTTTCGGGTCACTTAAGTAGACTATCATGTCATCTGCAAATAGTGATAATTTGACTTCTTCCTTTCCAATTTGTATCCCCTTGACCTCCTTATGTTGTCTAATTGCTCTAGCTAGAACTTCAAGTACTATATTGAAAAGATATGGAGAGAGAGGACAGCCCTGTCTAGTCCCTGATTTTAGTGGGATTGCTTCAAGTTTCTCTCCATTTAGTTTGATGTTGGCTACCAGTTTGCTGTATATTGCTTTAACGATGTTTAGGTATGGGCCTTGAATTCCTGTTCTTTCCAATACTTTTAGCATGAAAGGATGCTGGATTTTGGCAAATGCTTTTTCTGCATCTAATGAGATGGTCATATGTTTTTTTTTCTTTGAGTTTGTTTATGTAGTGGATAGCATTGATGGATTTCCTTATATTGAACCATCCCTGCATCCCTGGGATGAAGCCTACTTGATCATGGTGGATGATCGTTTTGATGTGTTCTTGGATTCAGTTGGCAAGAATTTTATTAGGTATTTTTGCATCAATATTCATAAGAGAAATTGGCTGAAGTTCTCTTTCTTTGTTGGATCTTTGTGTGGTTTTGGTATCAGTGTAATTGTGGCTTCATAGAATGAGTTGGGTAGAGTTCCTTCTGTTTCTATTTTGTGGAAAAGTTTGAAGAGTATTGGTGTTAGGTCTTCTATGAAGGCCTGATAGAACTCTGCACTGAAGCCATCTGGTCCCGTGCCTTTTTTGGTTGGGAGACTTTCTATGACACTTTTTATTTCTTCAGGTGTTATGGGACTGTTTAGTTGATCTATTTGATCCTAATTTAGTTTTGGTGGCGGATATCTGTCTAGGAAACTGTCCATTTCCTCCAGATTCTCCAGTTGTGTTGAGTATAGGCTTTTATAGTAGGATCTAATGATTTTTTGAATTTCCTCAGTTTTTGTGGTTATATCTCCCTTTTCATTTCTAAGTTTGCTAATCTGGATACTGTCTCTGTGCCCTTTGGTTAGTCTGGCTAAGGGTTTATCTATCTTGTTGATATTCTCAAAGAACCAGCTCCTGGTTTTGTTGATTCTTTGTATGGTTCTCTTTGTTTCTACCTGATTGATTTCGGCCCTGAGGTTGATGATTTCCTGCCTTCTACTCCTCCTGGGTGAAATAGCTTCTTTTTGTTCCAGGGCTTTCAGGTGTGTCATTAAGCTGGTAGTGTATGCTCTCTCCATTTTCTTTTTGGAGGCAGTCAGAGCTATGAGTTTTCCTCTTAGCACTGCTTTCATTGTGTCCCATAGATTTGGGTATGTTGTGTCTTCATTTTCATTGTGTTCTAAAAAGTCTTTAATTTCTTTCTTTATTTCTTCCTAGACTAAGGTATCATTGAGTAGAATATTGTTCAGTTTCCACGTGTATGTGGGTTTTCTGTTGTTTTTGTTGCTATTGAAGACCACTTTTACTCCATAGTGATCTGATAGGAGGCATGGGATTAGTTTGATCTTCTTATATTTGTTGAGGTCTGTCTTGTGACCAATTATATGGTCGATTTTGGAGATGGTACCATGAGGTGCTAAGAAAAAGGTATATTCTTTTGCTTTAGGATAGAATGTTCTATATATATCTGTTAAATCTAATTGGTCCAAAGCTTCAATTAGTTTCACTGTGTCCCTGTTTAGTTTCTGTTTTCCTGATCGGTCCATTGAGGAAAGTGCAGTGTTGAAGTCATCCACAATTATTGTGTTAGGTGTAATGTGTGTTTTGAGCTTTAATAAAGTTTCTTTTACGAAAGAGGGTGCCCTTGCACTTGGAGCATAGATGTTCAGGATTGAGAGTTCTTCTTGTTGTATTTTTCCTTTGACCAGCAAGAAGTGTCCCTCAGAGTTTCTTTTGATGACTTTGGGTTGAAAGTCAATTTTATCTGATATTAGAATGGCTACTCCAGCTTGTTTCCTGAGACCATTTGCTTATAAAATTGTCTTCCAGCCTTTTACTCTAAGGTAGTGTTTGTCTTTGACCCTGAGGTGTGTTTCCTGTAAGCAGCAAAATGTAGGGTCCTGTTTACGTATCCAGTCGGTTAGTCTATGTCTTTTTATTGGGGCATTGAGTCCATTGATGTTAAGAGATATTAAGGAATAGTGATTGTTACTTCCTATCATTTTTGATGTTATTTTTTAAATTTGATTGGTTAACTTCTTTTGGGTTTGATGAAAGGTTACTATCTTGCTTTTTCCAGGATGAAGTTTCCCTCTTTGTATTGGTGTTTTCCTCCTATTATCCTTTGTAGGGCTGGGTTTGTGGATAGATATTGGGTAAACTTGGTTTTGTCATGGAATATCTTAGTTTCTCCATCTATGGTGATTGAGAGTTTTTCTGGATATAGTAGTTTTGGCTGGCATTTGTGTTCTCTTAGAATCTGCATGAGATCTGCCCAGGATCGTCTAGCCTTCATAGTCTCAGGTGAAAAGTCTGCTGTGATTCTGATAGGTCTTCCTTTATATGTTACTTGGCCTTTTTCCCTTGCTGCCTTTAATATTCTTTCTTTGTTTAGTACATTTGGTGTTTTGATTATAATGTGACGGGAAGTATTTCTGTTCTGGTCCAGTCTGTTTGGAGTTCTGTAGGCTTCTTGTATATTCATGGGCATCTCTCTCTTTAGGTTAGGGAAGTTTTCTTCCATAATTTTATTGAAGATATTTGCTGGCCCTTTAAGTTGTAAATCTTCACTCTCATCTATGCCTATAATCCTTAGGTTTGGTCTTCTCATTGTGTCCTGGATTTCCTGGATATTTTGGGTTACAAGCTTTTTACATTTTGCATTTTCTTTAACTGTTGAGTCCATGGTTTATATGGTATCTTCAGCATCTGAGATTCTTTATTCTATCTCTTGTATTCTGTTGTTGATATTTGCATCTATGTCCCCTGATTTCTTCCCAAGGCTTTCTATCTCCAAAGTTGTCTCCCTTTGAGTTTTCTTAGTTGTTTCTACTTCTGATTTTAGATCCTGGATGGTTTTGCTTAGCTCCTTCACTTGCTTGTTTGTGCTTTCCTGTAATTCTTTAAGACATTTTTGTGTTTCCTCTTTCATAACCTCAGCCTGTTGACCAAAGTTCTCCTGTATTTCTTTAAGTGATTTTTGTGTTTCCTCCTTATTGGCTTTTGTATTCTCCTGGATTTCTTTCAGTGATTTTTGTGTTTCCCTTGCAAGGGCTTCTAACTTTTGATCCATTTTCTCCTGAATTTCTTTAAGTATGTCCTTCATGTGTTCCTGTACCAGCATCATGACCAGTGATTTTAAACCCAAATCTTGTTTTACTCATGTGATGGGGTATCCAGGACATGCTGGTAAAGGAGAATTGGGTTCAGATGTTGCCATATTGCCTTGATTTCTGTTAGTGCCGTTCCTGTGTTTGCCTTTTGCCATCTAGTTCTCACTGGTGTTAGTTGATCTTGTCAATGCTGGACTCACCAGTGCAAGCTGCCCCTTCCCAGGTGGCCTCTGGTGCACAGCTTACCTCCTGCACTGCCTGGAGACAGGGTGCTGTTGCCCAGGCTGTTCAGATCCTGAAGCAGAAACCTGAAGGCTCCAGCTGGGGCCTGCTGGATTCACCAGAGCACACTGACTTCTCCCGGCTAGCCGCCTGGAAGCCCCTCTTGCCTCTTGCCGGACCTGGAGATGTGGTGTTGCCTCCCAGGCTGATCTGGATCCGGAAGCCGAGAGATCTGAGGGCTCCGGCCAGAGGCCTCAGGACTGGAACCCTACCATGCAGTTTTTATCACTATTGCTCTGTACTACAACTTGATGTCAGGGATGGTGACTCCCCAGAAGCTCTTTTTTTGTTGAGAATAGTTTTAGCTATCCTGGTTTTTTTGTTATTCCAGATGAAATTGAAAATTGCTCTTTGTAACTCTATGAAGAATTGAGTTGGAATTTTGATGGGAATTTCACTGAATCTGTATCTTGCTTTTGGCAAGATGGTCATTTTTACTATACTAATCCTGCCAACCCATGAGCATGAGATCTTATCTTCTGAGATCTTCTGTTTCTTTCTTCAGAGACTTGAAGTTCTTGTCATATAGATCTTTCACGTGCTTGGTTAGAGTCACACCAAGGTATGTAATATTATTTGTGACTATTATGAAGGGTGTCATTTCCCTAATTTCTTTCTCAGCTTGTTTATCCTTTGAGTATAGGAAGGCTAGTGATTTATTTGAGTTAATTTTATATCCAGCTACTTCGCTGAAGTTGCTTATCAGGTTTAGGAATTCTCTGATGGAATTTTTGGGGTCGCTTAAATATACTATCATATCATCTGCAAATAGTGATAGTTTGACTTCTTCCTTTCCAAATTGTATCCCTTTGACCTCCTTGTGTTGTCTAATTGCTCTGGCTAGAACTTCAAGTACTATATTGAATAAATATGGAAAGAGAGGGCAGCCTTGTCTAGTACCTGATTTTAGTGGGATTGCCTCAAGTTTCTCTCCATTTAGTTTCATGTTGGCTACTGGTTTGCTGTATAATGTTTTTTACTATGTTTAGGTAAAGTTTTACTATGTTGGGCCTTGAATTCCTGAACTTTCCAAGAATTTTAACATAAAGAGATGCTGGACTTTTTTTTTCAAATGTTTTCTCAGCATCTAATGAAAGGATCATGTGGACTTTTCTCTGAGTTTGTTTATGTAGTGGATTGCATTGATGGATTTCCCCATACTGAATCAACCCTGCAGCCCTGGGATGAACCCTTCTCAATCATGGTGAATGATCATTTTGATGTGTTCTTGGATTCGGTTGGCAAAAATTTTATTGAGTATTTTTGCATCGAAGTTCATAAGAGCAATTGATCTGAAGTTCTCTTTCTTTTTTTGGGTCTTTGTGTGGTTTAGATTATAAGTGTAATTGTGGCTTCATAAAACAAATTGGGTAGGGATCCTTCTGTTTCTATTTTGTGGAATAGTTTGAAGAGTATTGGTGTTAGGTCTTCTTTGAAGGTCTGATAGAATTCTCCACTAAACCAATATGGTCCAGGAATTTGTTTTTGGTTGGGAAACTATTAATTACTGCTTCTATTTCTTTGAGGGTTTTAGGACAATTCAGATTGTTTATCTGATCCTGTTTTAACACCTAGTTCTGTCTAGAAAATTGTCCATTTCGTCCAGATTTTCCAATTTTGTTGAGTATAAGCTTTTTAAGTAGGATCTGATGATTTTTTGAATTTCTTCAGTTTCTGTTTTTATCTCTCCCTTTTCATTTCTGATTTTGTTAATTTGGATACTGTCTCTGTGCCCTCTGCTTAGTCTGGCTAAGGGTTTATCTATCTTGTTGATTTTCTCAAAGAACCCACTCCTGGTTTTGTCAATTCTTTGTATAGTTCATTTTGTTTCTATTTGATTGATTTCAGCCGAGTTTGATTATTTCCTGGCTGTCTTCTCCTCTTGAGTGTATTTGCTTCTTTTCTGTTCTCAAGCTTTCAGGTTTGCTGACAAGTGGCTATTGTACGCATTCTCTCCAGTTTCTTTTTGAAGGCACTTAGAGCTATGCGTTTTCCTCTTAGCACTGCTTTTACTGTGTCCCATAAATTTTGGTATGATGTCTTCATTTTCATTAAATTCTAAAAAGTCTTTAATTTCTTTATTTCTTCCTTCACCACATTATCATTGAGTAGAGCATTATTCAGCTTCCATGTGTGTCTGTGCTTTTGTTGGTATTTAAGACCACCCTTATTCCATAGTGATCTGATAGGGTGCATGAGATTATTTCAATCTTGTATCTGTTTAGTCCTGTTTTGGAGAAGGTACCATGAGGTGCTGAGGAGAAGGTATATTCTTTTGTTTTAGGTTGAAATGTTCTATAAATATGTTAGATCCATTTGGTTCATAACTTCTGTTGTTTCACTGTGTCTCTGTTTAGTTTCTGTTTCCATGATCTGTCCATTGCTGAGAGTGGGGTGTTGAAGTCTCCCAATATTATTGTGTGGGATGTGATGGGTGCTTTGACCTTAAGTAAAGTTTCTTTTATGGATGTGGGTGCTCTTGCATTTAGAGTATAGATATTCAGAATTGAGGGTTCATCTTTGTAGATTCTTCCTTTGACCAGTATGAAGTTTCCTTCCTTATCATTTTTGATAACTTTTGGTTGAAAGTTGATTTTATTCTATATTAGAATGACTACTCCAGCTTGTTTCTTGGGATCATTTGCTTGGAAAATTGTTTTCTAAACTTTTACTCTGAGGTAGTGTCTGTCTTTGTCACTGAGGTGTGTTTCCTGTATGCAGCAAAATTCTGGATCCTGTTTACATATCCAGTCTGTTAGTCTATTTCTTTTTATTGGGAAATTGAGTCCATTGATATTAAGAGATATTAAGGAAAAGTGATTGCTATTTCCTGTTATTTTTGCTGTTACAAGTGGAATTATGCTTGTGTGAATATCTTCTTTTGGGTTTGTTGAAAGATAAGTTTCTTGCTTTTTTAGGGTTTAGTTTCCCTCCTTGTGTTGGTGTTTTCCATCTATTATCCTTTGAAGGGCTGGATTTGTGGAAAGATATTGTGTAAATTTGGTTTTGTCATGAAATATCTTGTTTTCTCTGTCTATGGTAATTGAGATTTTGCTGGGTATAGTAGTCAGGGCTGCCATTTGTGTTCTCTTAGAATCTGTATGAGATCTGCCCAGGATCTTCTTGCTTTCATAGTCTATGGTGAGAAGTCTGGTGTAATTCTGACAGGTCTGCCTTTATATGCTACTTGACCTTTTTCCCCTACTGCTTTTAATATTCTTTCTTTGTTTAGTGCATTTGGTGTTTTCATTATTATGTGACAGGAGGAATTTCTTTCTGGTCCAATCTATTTGGAGTTCTGTAGGCTTCTTGTATGTTCATGGGCATCTCTTTCTTTAGGTTAGGGAAGTTTTCTTCTATAATTTTGTTGAAGACATTTACTGGACCTTTAAGTTGGGTGTCTTTACTCTTTTCTATACCTATTATCCTTAGGTTTTGTCTTTTCATTGTGTTCTGGATTTTCTGGATGCTTCAAGTTGGGAACTTTTTTGGTTTTTGCATCTTTTTTGACTATTGTGTCAATGATTTCAATGGTATCTTCTGCACCTGAGATTCTCTCTCCTATCTCTTGTATTCTGTTGGTGGTGCTTGCATCTATGACTCCTGATCTCTTTCCTAGGGTTTCTAACTCCAAGATTTTTTCCCTTTGTGATTTTTTTCTATTGTTTCTACTTCCATTTTTAGATCTTGGGGGATTTTGTTCATTTCCTTCTCCTGTTTGATTGTGTTTTCTTGCAAATCTTTAAGGGTTTTTTCTTTTTTTTTGCATGTACTCTTTAAGGGCTTCTAACTTGTTTACCTGTGCTCTCCTGTATTTCTTTACATGAGTTATTTATGCCCTTATTAAAGTCCTTTATTATCAGCATGAGAAGTGATTTTAGATTTGAATCTTGCTTTTCTCATGTGATGGTGTATCCAGGACATGCTATGGTACAAGAATTGGGTTCTGATGAGGACAAGTAGCCTTGGTTTCTGTTGCTTATGTTCTTATGCTTGCCTCCTGCCATCCAGTTATCTCTAGTGCTACCTGCCTTCAATATATCTGACTGGAGCCTGTCCTTCCTGTGATCCTGGTTGTTTCAGAACTCTTCAGAGTGTAGTTGTCTCTGTGATCCTGAGGTCCTGGGTGTGTCAGAGCTCCTGGGAGTCAAGCTGACTCTGGAACCCTTAGATCCTTGTGTGATCAAGATCCCTGGATCCTGGGATCCTTGGTGTGTTAGAGAGCCTGGGAGTGGAGCTTCCTCTGGGTGTTGTGGGCCTGCCTGCAGAGTCTGCACCCACCAAAGGTCTGTTCAGGGCATCTTCTCAGACCAGAAGGAACCTGTGCCACTGGTCTGGTGGGGTTCCTTTTTACATGGGTCCTCTTGGTCCCAGTTACTCCTGGTGTTGAGGCAGACGTTATGTCTTCCTCACCTCATAAATAATCGTAATATAGTATAATAACATAATTAGAATGTGATGAGTGTTGCCTTTATATTTTGTTGCTATATAAAATGTAATTATGGGAGCCAGGAAGATAACCCAGTGGGTAATAGTACCTGCCACCAAGTCTGATAATCTGTCTTCAGTCCCATACCTTACGTTGTAGAATGAGAGAACCAACTCCTAGAAGCTGTCCACTGGCCTCTTATATGCAGATTGTGGCACATGAAGCACACTTACATGTGTGCACACATACACACAAGTAACTGAATGTAATAAAAAATATAATAACCATTAAAATTTCAACTATGACTATATTGTATATTTTGGAAGTTTCACCAGCCAGCAAGCATACTACTGAACACAGTCATTCTTCAAAAGTGCACAATACTCTTGGCCTACCTATGGACTAAAAATCCCATGTTAGCAATCATGGAGAACATTTCTTCTGCCAGGCAAAAAGAGAAAAGTGTGGTAGTGATGAAAGAAGAAATTATTGAAGGGTATGTTGTGTCAGTAACCAACAAGAAGGAATATCAGTGTGACATTGGCCCACCTTGGCAGCCACTTTAGTCTTATTCTGAAGCCTGTCATGAGTCTTGAGCTAAAAATATGAACCCCATGTAGTTGGGACTGTGTGCATGCTTTGACACTGCAGACAAATTGGACCCTGCGATTTATATTTGAATTCAAGCTATCACAGCACAGTCATCCTGTAGAAGATAGAGGAAGATGAGGATTGCTTTGAATGCAGAGTCTTGGGCCTCACAACAGAGCTATGAATGCAGAGTGACAGGAAAGAGAGTCTGGAATGTCTATACTTAGTCTTCCCAAGAATATTTGATAAACACCAAAATTCGAGAAGCCCAGCTAAAAACATTGAGTACGTAATTCTCTGAGGAGGCATACATCTTTAGGAATAACTGTGAAGGAATCAGTTTCCAGCACGTTCTTCCATGGTCTCAGATTTCCCATAATCTATCTGCTCAAGAAAGCAAAGAATATTCAGAATCTCATTGTCTCCTCCCCTTGTGTGATTGACAAGAGAAAGGCATAGTCTGCAGCCATCCCCACAACTTAGTATGGCACATGATATCATTTCTATGTAACTTAGAGTTCAAAGAAATAAATGCCATTTCTGTAGCAAAATTTCCATTTCCATCTACCTAAACTTACAAACACAACCCTCCAGGTTTATGTCTATCAAAAAAAAAAAAAACTGGAATAAATCTGATGTTTAACCCTTTCTTCTACCAGTGAAAGACAGGGTTCCAGATAAATGTGAACTAACTAAAAATGGTCCAGGCCATTTTAAGATAAATTTCCAATTACAATTGATTTCTCCTTTCCAATAATTGTTGAAATTATTCACATTTATTTCAAAGGTATAATGAGATCACTTGTAAAACTAATTCAATTCAGGAGAAAAAATCGAGTATTATAGTCTCAGAGAATTATAAATCATTTCAAGTGTAACATACACTTCTTCAAAGAAGCCTTACAGGATGATCAATAAGAACATTTTCAAGAATGAAAATAATTTTCATTAGGGTAAAGAAATCTGAGGGGGAAGAGGAACCAGAATCTATGTTCAAAGTAAATGGGAGGATATGCATTTGTCAACTGTTGCAAAGGTGCTAATCATGGTTTTTGAGAGGAATGGTGGTAGTGGTGAAATTGCTATACTATCTGGTATTAGAAATACGTCTTAATAAAACTATTAAAGAAGTGGAAAAGCATTGTGCTGCTCTTAAGATTCCACTAAAGGTAATGTAATATTTCTTCTATGATACTTACAAAATTCTGTAATTCCCACACTCTTATATTTTCATTCATGCTATCAACATGCAGGTGTTTATTTTTAAATTTATCAGAAAGGACTGGTAATATATCTCAATAGTAGAGTATTTTCCTAGTAGATATAAAGACCTAGGTTCAATAATAAGAAGCTCCTTTTTTTATTCGATATATTTTTATTTACATTTCAATAAAAATTATTTTTGAACAACATATCTTGGAGCAGAACTTTTAAAAGTAAGGAGGGCTAGGAAAAGGTAAGCAAGTTCTGAGTCACACACACACACACACACACACACACACACACACTTCAAAATAATAAAAACAATCTTTTTATAAAGAAGTTTAAGAGAAAAGGTTGAGCAATAAAAACATTTCAGTAATTCAGGGGAAAAAATGGCAGTGGCCTGACCCAAACATGTAGCTATTGGAGGGTGATTCCCTCACTGGATGAATTTGACAATGAAACAATGATCAGAAAAAGGACAGAGTGTGGCACAATGGAGACTGCTCTTGCTGTTGTTAAACACAGATCTCATAAAGCAATCTGATGTGTTCTACTGCCACACATCAAAACGATCATCCACCATGATCAAGTAGGCTTTATCCCAGGAATGCAGGGTTGGTTCAATATACGGAAATCCATCAATACAATCCACTACATAAACAAACTCAAAGAACAAAACCACATGGTCATTTCATTGGATGCTGAAAAAGCATTTGACAAAATTCAGCATCCCTTCATGCTTAAAGTCTTGGAGAGAACAGGAATTCAAGGCCCATACCTAAACATAGTAAAAGCAATATACAGCAAACCGGTAGCCAGCATCAAACTAAATGGAGAGAAACTTGAAGCAATCCCACTGAAATCAGGGACCAGACAAGACTGCCCCCTTTCTCCTTATCTTTTCAATATTGTACTTGAGGTACTAGCTCGGGCAATTCGACAACATAAGGAGGTCAAAGGGATACAAATTGGAAAGGAAGAAGTCAAACTATCATTATTTGCAGACGACATGATCGTCTACCTAAGTGACCCAAAGAACTCCACTAGAGAACTCCTACAGCTGATAAACAACTTCAGCAAAGTGGCAGGTTATAAAGTCAACTCAAGCAAATCAGTGGCCTTCCTATACTCAAAGGATAAGCAGGCTGAGAAAGAAATTAGGGAAATGACCCCCTTCACAATAGCCACAAACAGTATAAAGTATCTTGGGGTGACTCTTACCAAACATGTGAAAGATCTGTATGACAAGAACTTCAAGACTCTGAAGAAGGAAATGGAAGAAGACCTCAAAAAATGGGAAAACCTCCCATGCTCATGGATCGGCAGAATCAATATAGTTAAAATGGCCATTTTGCCTAAAGCACTATACAGATTCAATGCAATACCCATCAAAATCCCAACTCAATTCTTCACAGAGCTAGAAAGAGCAATTATCAAATTCATCTGGAACAACAAAAAACCCAGGATAGCTAAAACTATTCTCAGCAACAAAAGGAAATCTGGGGGAATCAGTATCCCTGACCTCAAGCAATACTACAGAGCAATAGTGTTAAAAACTGCATGGTATTGGTACAGTGACAGACAGGAGGATCAATGGAACAGGATTGAAGATCCAGAAATGAACCCACACACCTATGGCCACTTGATCCTCGACAAGGAGGCTGAAAACATCCAATGGAAAAAAGATAGCCTTTTCAACAAATGGTGCTGGTTCAACTGGAGGTCAGCATGCAGAAGAATGCAAATTGATCCATCCTTGTCTCCTTGTACTAAGCTCAAATCCAAATGGATCAAGGACCTCCACATAAAGCCAGACACTCTGAAGCTAATAGAAAAAAAACTGGGGAAGACCCTTGAGGACATCGGTACAGGGAGCAAGTTTCTGAACAGAACACCAATAGCGTATGCTCTAAGAGCAAGAATTGACAAATGGGACCTCATAAAATTACAAAGTTTCTGTAAGGCAAAGGACACCATCAAGAGGCCAATTCAAATTGTAAATCATCAAGAAAGACAAAGTATTTGGTACATTTATATACCAACAACTAGACACTATGTGTCTTAGTTAGGGTTTTACTGTTGTAAATAGATACCATGGTCAAGGCAACTCTCATAAGGACAACATTTAATTGGGGCTTGCTTACAGATTCAGAGGTTTAGTCCATTATCATCAAGACAGGATCATGGCAGTGTCCAGGCAGACGTGGGGCTGGAGGAGCTAAGAGTTCTACGTTTTCTTCCACAGGTATCTAAGAGGAGGCTCACTTCCAGCCAGCTAGGAGGAGGCTGGCTTCAAGGGTCATAAAGCACATGCCTAAAATGAGACATTTCCTCCAACAAGGCCACACCTTCTTCGATAAAGCCACACCTCCAAATAGTGCCACTCCCTGGGCCAAACATATTAAAACAACAGTCCACTCACTGACCCAGATAGGCTTGAGCCTATGAGGGGTAGTGCATACCATAGCATAATGCAAAATATATTTAATCCAACTTCAAATGTCCCTATAATCTATAGCAATCTTTTTTTGAAGTTATATGTTTATACCATTTATTGAATTTTCTATGTAGAAAAAGGCTATTTAACATATATAGATGAACCAAAACCCAAATATGAACAAAACCATTAGAAAACTTTCTATTAAACATGGTAAATTAAAGAAAGATAGTCATCTTTCTTGCTTTTAAACTTGTTCTACACTTTTTTTATTGAGTATCTTCTTCATTTACATTGCCAATGGTAAAACCTTTCCCAACTTCCCCTCCCAAAAGCCCCCTCCCCAAAGATTCCCTTCCGCTCCTCCCACCCCCTACCTCCATGTATATGCCCTTCTACTGACACAGTCCCACCTCTCCCCCCAACTTGCCCCCCCATCTGTTTCCCTTTGTTGTGGCCTCTATTGAGCCTTTACCTGACCAAAGACCACTCCTCCCACTGATGCCCAAAAAGGCATTCCTCTGCCACATTTTTGGCTGGAACCATGTATACCCCTTGGTTGATGATTCAGTCCCTGGGAGTCTTGGGGTGTCTGGGTGTCCAAAATCATTGTTTTTCCCATGGGGCTATACACCCCTTCAGCTCCTCCGGACAACCCTCCAGACCCTCCGTTGGGGACCCAAGCTCAGTCCAAGCTTGGTTGCTAGTTTCTGCTTCTGAATTCATAAGACTCTGGCAGGGTCCCGCTGGAGACAGCCATGGCATGCTCCTTTTGGCACATGCTTCTCATCGTAGTGTCAGGGTTTGCTGACTGTTTATAAGATGAATCCCCAGGTAGGGCACTCGCTGAGTGGCCTCTACTTCAGACTCTGCTCCACACATTGCCTCCCTTGTTGCTCCTGTGAGCATTTTGTTCCGTTTCTCAGAGGAACCATAGCTCCCTCACTTAAGTCATTCTTCTGGAGCTTCCTGTGCTGGGTGAATTGCAACTTGTTTATTTTGAGCTTTTGAACTAGCATCCGCTTATTAGTGAGTGCATACCATGTGCTTTCTTTTGTGACTGGGATACCTCGCTCAGGATGACACTTTCTAGTTCCATCCATTTGCCTAAGAATTTCATGAATTCATTGTTTTTAATAGCTGAATAGTACTCCATTATGTATATATACCACAGTTTCTGTATCCATTCTTCTGTTGAGGGACATCTGGGATCTTTCCAGCTTCTGGCTATTATAAATAAGGCTGTTATGAGCATAGTGGAGCATGTGTCCTTATTACATGTAGGAGCATCTTCTGGGTATATGCCCAGCTGGATCCACAGGTAGTACTATGTCTAATTTTCTGAGGAATCGCCAAACTGATTTCCAGAGTGGTTTTACAAGCTTGCAATCCCACCAACAATGGAGAAGTGTTCCTCTTTCCCCACATCCTCTCCAGCATCTGTTGTCCCCTGAGTTTTTTTATCTTAGCTATTCTGACTGGTGTGAGGTGGAATCTCAGTGTTGTTTTGATTTACATTTCCCTGATAACTAAGGATGCTGAACATTTCTTTAGGTGCTTTAGAGCCATTTGAGTTTCCTCAGTTGAGAATTCCCTGTTTAGCTCTGTACCCCATTTTTAATAGGGTTATTTAATTCTCTGGAGACCAACTTCTTGAGTTCTTTGTATATGCTGGATATTAGCCCTCTATCGGATGTAGGGTTAGTAAAGATCTTTTCCAAATTTGTTGGTTTCCATTTTGTCCTAGGTATGAAATATTATTTGGAACTATTGTAAAGGATGTCATTTCCCTAATTTCTTTCTCATCTTAGTTTTAACGAATGGTGCTGGATCAACTGGAGGTCTGCATGCAGAAAAATGCAAATCGATCCATTCTTATCTCCTTGTACAAAGCTCAAGTCCAAGTGGATCAAAGATTTACACATAAAATCAGACACTTTGAAGCTTATAGAGGAGAAAGTGGGGACAAACCTTGAACACATGGGCACAAGGGAAAAGTTCCTGAACAGAACACCAATGGCTTATGCTCTAAGAACAAGAATCGACAAATGGGACCTCATAAAACTGCAAAGCTGCAAGGCAAAGGATATAGTCAATTTATAGCAATCTTAAAAATGTTAAAAATCCAAAGTTCAAAGTCTCTTCTGTCTTTTAATTGTAATTCCCAAAGAAAGACAGGAAAACAGCTGGACAAACCCCAAACTCTGCATCTTCATGGCTGATGTCAAAACAGTCTTCAAATTTCCAATTCCTTTCATCTTTGTTAACTGCAGCAAACTTCTTTCTCTAGGACTGATTCCATTCCCTGTTAACAGCTTTCCTAATCAGATAACCCACAGCTCTGGCATCCTGAATATCTTGGGGCTTCCAAAGCAACTTCAACATTACAGTGTCTTGTTCCAATGTTTGGGATTCACAAATGATCTTCTGGGTTCCTCCAAAGGGCTTGGGTCACATCTCCAGCTCTGCCCTCTGTAGCACTCTAGGCTTTTGTTAGCTTCACTCTACTTCTGCGGTTGTTCTTCGTGATCATCCCATGGTATTGGCATCCCCAATATGCTGGGGTCTTTTGCTGTAACTAGGCTTCACCAAAAGTTTCTTATAGGTTCTCTTCATGGTGTCAAGCCTCAATATCTTTACATGACCCTTTCAGTCCTGGGCCACCAACTGCAACCGAGGATGCACCTTCACCAGGGCTCTTCCCTGGACTTTCACAGTGCCAAGTCTCAGCTGCTCATCATGACCCCATCATGCTTTCAAAACCAGTACCACCTGAGTGATTCTTATACAGTTCCAAGTCCAGTTGAAGTGTGAGGTAGAACCTTGGCTGTCTCTGGAATACATCTTTGTGCTCTCAGAAAAGCTCTAGCTAACCAGTGCCAATTTTCCCAGTAGCTCTTTCCATTTTTGACACTTAAGTCAGAGCCACATGGCCAAAGTTGCCGAGTTCTGGTTCTTGTTGGGCTGGAACATACCCCACCAAAACACACACACACACACACACACACACAGAGAGAGAGAGAGAGAGAGAGAGAGAGAGAGAGAGAGAGAGACAGAGACAGAGAGACAGAGACAGACAGAAAGACACACACACACACACACACAGAGAGAGAGAGAGAGAGAGAGAGAGAGAGAGAGAGAGAGAGAGAGAGAGAGTCTATAACCAACTTTCTGTTTTCCAACTCCCTCACTGCCAAAACTTGGCTGTCCTGGAACTTGCTCTGCAAATTGACCTTGATTTGCTTGACACTGTCTTTTGAATGCTGATATTAAAGGCATGTACCACTACACCTAAATTTAAGCAGGTGGTTTTGCTCTAAGACATCAACAAATAGGGTGGACCCTATGCAAGACATCACCAAAGCAGGCTCCCCTGAAAGACATTAACAAAAAAAATGGCTCCATTACTATGTGTCATCAAACAGGGATTTCCTTCTGGAAGACATCATCAGGAAGGGCTCCTGCCCTCCTTTAATACATCATGATGGCAGTGCCTTTCACTCCTGCTATTATCATCAAAATGCCCTCTCCTGTGAAGCTGTCCTCAGAGGAGAAAAGGCCAACCTTTAAGATGCCATCTGAAAGGATGGAGTCCCCAGAAGAGGTCATGAAAAGAGCATGGACCAACCTTTAAAACATCAGCAAAAAGGCTATTGTCACTGCCACAAGACATCACCAAACAGGGAAGCCCTCATGTAAGTTAACATCATTAGAGGTCATCATAGTATGTCAGCAGCTAGCTGTGTTGGAAGACTACATAAAGCAGAATAGTTCCTCTGCAAGAAGACATCAAAAGAGGAAGCGCCCATCTTTTAGAAGTCATTAAAGTTCAGTGTCTGGGTCTGCTGCAAGATATCATCAAACAATGCAGCCCCTCTGTGAGATGTCTTCAGATGCCCACTGCAAGATTTCAAAGGATAACCAGTCATGCTACAAATGTTCAACAAAGGAGACTGTCCCAACTGCAGACTTCATGTAAAGATAATGGGAACCTGAACTCATGAAAAACACTAAATGAAAATTTTTTCAGGCATTTTTTTGAGACAAGGACTGACCTGGAATTTATTATGAAGCAGATGCTGACTCTGAACTTCTGATTTTTCTGCCTCCACCTCCCACATGATTGGCTCAAGAGTGTCTTCAAAGTGATGGTACTTACACATGGCTTGACTCTTAGCTTTTTTCATTGGGGAAATTAGTTTCCCCCTTTCCTGGGCTTCAGCAAAACATGAACTTCACCATAAAAACATTTCAAGTTTTCCCATCTCTAATTAATGAGCTCCCTGCCTGATTCTCCTAATGCAGTGGTTCTCAACCTTCCTAATGCTGCAACCATTTAACATGGTTCCTCATGTTGTACTGAACCCCTAACCATAAAATTATTTTTGTTGTCTACCTCATAATAGTACTTTTGCTGCTGCTATAAATCCTATCGTAAATGTCTGTTTTCCAGTGGTACTTTGGGGGTTGTACTGGCTGGTTTTGTGTGTCAACTTGACACAGGCTGGAGTTATCACAGAGAAAGGAGCATCAGTTGGGGGAAGTGCCTCCATGAGATCCAGCTGTGGGGCATTTTCTCAATTAGTGATCAAGTGGGGAGGGCCCCTTGTGGGTGGTTCCACCTTTGGGCTGGCAGTCTTGGGTTCTATAAGAGAGCAGGCTGAGCAAGCCAGGGGAAGCAAGCCAGTAAGAAACATCCCTCCATGGCCTCTGCATCAGCTCCTGCTTCTTGACCTGCTTGAGTTCCAGTCCTGACTTCCTTTTGTGATGAACAGCAATGCAGAAGTATAAGCTGAATAAACCCTTTCCTCCCCAACTTGCCTCTTGGTTATGATGTTGTGCAGAAATAGAAACCCTGACTAAGACAAATTGGTACCAGCGGAGTGGGGTATTTCTGTGACAACCTGACCATGTTTTGGGGAGGATTGTGGAAGGACTTTGGAACTTTGGGCTAGATGATCCATTCGATATTAAGAGCTCATAGAAAGTTCTGTAGGGGCCTGGAAGACAATGTTAAGAAGAGTGCAGAAGATGGAGGCCTGGCTTGGGAAATTTCAGAGGGAAGATTAAGGACTCTTACAGTGGCCATGTTTTGATTGTGAAGATTCTGTGGTTTTGGTTAGCTGGGGCTGAAGAATCATCTGTGATTAACAAGACACCAGAACCACTAAAGCAAACCTTTGTGTTACTGGGACTATTGATGCTGGTTAGCTGGAGCTAAGCAATTAGCAGTGATCAAAAAGAGACCAGCATCACTGAGGTGAAATCTTCAGGGTGTTTTCTGAGAGCACAGAGAGTGTTCCAGAGATAGCCACAGTTGTATTTTGTGCTGTGGCTGGACTTAGTATTGTGTAAGAGTCACCCAGATGGTACTGATTTTGAAGGCATGAAGGGGTCATGAAGAGCAGCTGAGGCTCTTGACACAGTGAGAGGCCACAGAAGGCCATTGGTGAAGGTGCAGCCTCAGTTGCAGTTGATGGCCCAGGACTTGAAGGGGTCATGCATAGTAGCAGAGGCTTGTCACCCTGATGAGAGCCTATGAGAGGCTATTGGTGAAGCCTAATTACAGTGAAAGATAGCAGTGTTTTGGAGATGCCAGTGCCATGCAATGACCACCAAGAACAGCAGCAGCAGTGGAGTACAGGCAGCTGGAGCCTAGGAGACAAGCTGTGTGCTACAAAGGGCAGAGTTGTAAAAGTGATCCAAGCACTTGGAGGAACCCGGAAGATCGTGAGTTGGATTTTGCTTTTGGTTGTGACTGTGCCCTGATATGTTTCCCTCTTGAAGGAAGAAAGCATTTTAGTGGAGACCACAGTTGAGAGACTTTGAATTTTTAAAAGACTTTGAATTTTAAAAGATATTGGTCATTTTGAAGTGATTGAACTTTTAATGTGTAAAGACTGTGGGACTTTTAAAGTAATTTAGATCTTGGGGATGAATAAGAAAGTACGGGTTGAGGCTCAATAGTGATGTGTTTGTGTGTCAAGTTGACAAGGGGTCAATTGTACTGTCTGGTTTTGTGTGTCAACGTGACACAGGCTGGAGTTATCACAGAGAAAGGAGCTTCAGTTGGGGGAAGTGCCTCAATGAGATTCAGCTGTGAGGCATTTTCTCAATTAGTGATCAAGTGGTGAGGGCCCCTTGTGGGTGGTTCCACCTTTGGGCTGGTGCTCTTGGGTTCTATAAGAGAGCAGGCTGAGCAAGCCAGGGGAAGCAAGCCAGTAAGAAACATCCCTCCATGGCCTCTGCATCAGCTCCTGCTTCCTGACCTGCTTGAGTTCCAGTCCTGACTTCCTTTAGTGATGAACTGCAACACAGAAGTGTAAGCTGAATAAACCTTTTCCTCCCCAACTTGCTTCTTGGTCATGATGTTGTGCAGGAATAGAAACCCTGACTAAGACAGGGGTTGTGACCCATAGGCTGAGGACCTAATTACAACTTTTTCCTGCTGTTATGAACCTCTGCCTAATTTCATTCACTTCCACTAGAGGGTGGCCAGGGAAAGGAGATGAGGCTTGTCTTAGTCAGGGTTTCTATTCCTGCACAAACATCATGACCAAGAAGCAAGTTGGGGGAGGAAAGGGTTTATTCAACTTACACTTCTGCATTGCTGTTCATCACTAAAGGAAGTCAGGACTTGAACTCAAGCAGGTTAGGAAGCAGGAGCTGATGCAGAGGCCATGGAGAGATGTTCCATACTGGCTTGCTTCCCCTGACTTGCTCAGCCTGCTCTCTTATAGAACCCAAGAATACCAGCCCAGGGAAGGTACCACCCACAAGAAGCCCTCCCCCTTGATCACTAACTGAGAAAATGCTTCACAGCTGGTTCTCATGGAGGCACTTCCCCAAATGAAGCCCCTTTCTCTGTGATAACTCCAGCCTATGTCAACTTGACACACAAAACCAGCCAAACCAAATTCTTCTGTGTGCTTTTGTTTGTTTGCAGTCAGACTTAGGGGGAAATCACGTAAGCCAAAGAAATTGATTTTATAAGGAGGACAAAGTGAAGTTGAGATTTCTGATTGCTATTGGTTTTGATTTTTATTAAGCTGTGATCATGTATTAACCAAAAATTATGAGAGGTGTCTTACATAATTTTTAAAATAAAATATGGAATGTATACACACACATATGGAATGTATTAAACAAATAAATTTATAAATCCAGTCTGTAATAAGCCTTGATATCCATGTGGATATCCCACTATCTTTATAAAAATTGATAATTGAGAACTCCTATTAGAAAATTCACCCCCCCACACTAACCCCGTTTCATCAGCACAGAAATTTCTAGCACTTTAGACAACTTTCTTATCAACTTTGTTTCTCATCAGTCTCTTCATTACGCTCTTGAAAAATACCCTGCATTTTCAGGAAAACAGTTTTCCATGGAAATCCAATAAAAACAACCTTGGTGTTTGTGAGTTTGATGCAGAAAATAATTTTTCCCAATTACCTAATAAGGGCTAGCCTAATGGTGTGGAGCATGCCATAAATATCAGCACTTGGGAGTCAAAGGCAGCAAGGTATCTATGAGTTCAAGGCCAGCCTGGTCCACAGAATAAGTTACAGAGTTACATAAAAGAGACCCTGTCTTGAAAGAAAGAAAGAAGGAAGGAAGGATGGAAGGAAGGAAGCAGAAAAGGTAAGAGAAAGAACGAGAGAGAAAGAAGAAAGACAGAAGAAAGACAGAGAAAGAATAAAGACAGAGAGAGAGACAGAGACAGAAAGGAAAGTAAGAGCTGGAGTCAAAATCTTATGGCCCCAGAAGTCATTATCTGATTGCAGTGCATGTCTACGGTAGACATAGAGAGAATATATTGTAGGTTCAGAAATTACAAGATGCACAAAATAAGTGATGACAGTATATTACAAGAACAGGGATCAGCCAATAAGGGTCATAGGCTAAAACTTGGAGCAAACAAAACTAAAACCAAATGAGGTGCAGTAATACACTGGAAAGTAGTAAAAAATAGAAAGCCAGGAGTATATACTTATAATATCTAGATAATAACTCAACAATAAAATGTGGTAGTACAGATCTTACTTACAAAAGGATTCATCATTGAGTATGGAGGAGATGGTAGAATTGGGAAGTCAGCATTCTGTGACAACCATGAAAAATACTGGTTCAGAAAACAATCTTATAAAGATTGTACACGATGGTTGGGGAGATGCATAAAGTGCTGGAAACACAAGTGTAAGGAACTCCTGATCTCAGATCCCCAGATCCCATATAAACGCAGCCCAATAGGGCTAGACATATGGCTTAGTAGCTAAGAGTACTTGCTGCTCTGGCAGACAACCTGGTTCAATTCCAAACACCCACAGGCTGCTCACAACACCTATAATCTAATTTCTAGGGAATCTTCTGCCCCTTTCTAGCCTTCCCAGTCACCAGGCATGCACATGGTATCCTATAGTAAAATGGCAGGCAGACATAACCAGCAAGTCCAGAAGACCACAGACCAGCTAGTCTGGCATGTACAACAGATTCTTGCTCTACTAAATGGAAAGGCAAGGACTGATGCCCCAAGGGTGTCCTCTGACCTCCACATTAACTCTCATGCAAACACATACACACATTTTACACACACATACACACACACACACACACACACACACACACACACAAAGATATAAAAATTAAATTACATTAAAATGTAAGACTGCATAATAGGAGGCTGAAAAGTTGACTCAGAAGTTAAGAGCACTGACCACACTTGCAGAGGTCCTGAGTTCAATTCCCAGTAACCACGTGGTGGCTCACAGCCATCTGTAATGGGATCTGATGTCTTCTTCTGGAGTGTCTGAAGAGAGCAATGGTGTGCTCATATATACATAAAATAAATAAACCTTTAAAAACGATTTCAAAATAAGACTGCATAATAATCCTACTCTGTAAGAATCAATATATATTATGCTAATTGTATAGTAAACAATAAGTAGTGACAGTAAGGAATGAGCACAAATGTCATCTGACCAAATGATTAAAATTAACATCACCAATAAGGAACAGACAAATAATTTGTCTTTCAGTTTGAGAACCTGAGACAGAGCCAGCATCATTTGTGAAAATAAATAGCCAAGAAAAAAAAGTAGCCAAGTATGATGGCACATGCCTGTAATCCCAACACCTGGGAAGTTGCAGCAGGAGGATAACAAGTTTGAGTCTGTGTCTCAAGAAATCCCATAATATAAAATGCTGGAATATAGCCATTGGCAGAGCACTTGCACAGTGTCAATTCACCTAAATCTAATCACCATGAGATGTTTTAAAAAATCGGAAGCAAAGAATATTCTTTTGGAAAAGAAGAGGGGATGGGGAGTGTGTTAATCAAAAAATGGCAATGTCATAAAAGACAAAATCTGCAGAAATAAGTGCAGATTAAAGAAGATTAAAGCAGCATAATAATTACAGGCCTCCCTCATCCAAGACTGGCTCCTGTAAACGGTGAGGAAGGGAATGATGTAAAAGATGCTAATTGAGCAAATAGTCAATTTGGCATATGGATATTTGGTTGGATTAAAACATTATATCAATATTTAGTTGAAATTGATCATTACTGTGGTTATCTCTAGCCACAGTATAAGAACATCCATCTTGGAAAATGTTCACTAAGTCATTGAGAGCTCATAAATAACAGAAAATGTAAGTGGCTCAGAAAAATATGGATATCTATAGAGGCTGAGAGAGAAAACACAAGGATGGGTGAGTTGTAGTGATAACAACATGTGGGTCTTGGCAAAGGATGTATGGTGCATACTGTAATGCTCTTGAAGTTTCTGGGCTTGTTTGAATTTCTGAGTGACAAGGTTTCACAAGTTAACCCAGGTTGGCTCTGACCCTTATTGTTTTTTTTCTATAAAAATGCTACCCCCCTACCCTCTTTCTGGAAGCCCAGTGCTTTGCAGTTCTGTAAGGAACACTCCAGAATCATTTTGTAGAGCAGGGGTCAATGTGGAAGTTAGGAAAAAAAATATTAGAAAAGGGCCAAAGCTTGTCCAAGAGATTCTGAAAGGAGAACCTACAAGGCAGAGTTTAGGTCGGACTCTGTCATCACAGAGTCTATCTGGAAAGCCTCGCTGCAAAGAATCTTCATGCCAGCATTCAATTTCTGCCATCACCAAGTCAAGTAGAAACATGCTGTCCAGTATTTCACAAAAACCCCAGGACACCAACCAAGTAGGCAAAAGCGAAAAATCATTATACAAGTTTTGACAGGGAGAAAGAAAGCATTGCTGTTCGTTTCCTTAGTTACACTGAACGAACCTTAACTTGATAAATAAAATGCCCCCATTCTCAGCTAGCCTCTCAGCGACAGAAATTACAATGAAGAAGCTGATTGTCCAGATCCTGGAAGAAAATTAATGCCTGCTTATGACTTTCCACTAAAGAATTCAAAAATCAGGTATACAAGTACTGCTGCAAGCACAGATTTATTTATTTATTTACTTACTTACTTACTTACTTACTTATTTATTTATTTATTTATTTATTTATTTGGAGTTGCAGGCTTTATTTACAAAATCTATGCAATGTTTTCTTTCTGTTCCATAGTATAACAGGTTTTGGTGGGATTTTGTTGGTTTGTATTTGTAATGCTGAAGATTAAACCCAGAGCCTGACTCGTGTTATAGACATGTGTTCTATCATTCCCAACTTCCAAGTTTATTATAAAATACCACTTAAAATTAATTGCTGTCTCTAATAAAACCAACTGAAAGGTGTCCCTTATATGTGACTCTTGCCCTCCTATTCTGCCCAGCCCTATGCTTGACTAATTTATTTTAATTGGTAAAGAGTACTTTATTTAAAATCATTGGGTTCATTATATCAACCAGATTCATGGATTTATATTTTATACTTATGTCATATCTAAGAGAGATTCCCAAAAGAGAAATCATAATGACTTGAAGGCCCCTTTAACAAGTAGAAAGCAAACACAGTTAATAAGAGTCTTGGAGTACTCCTCCCAAATGTCATTTCCTTCTACATTTATTCATTTGTCTTATACAGGGGTGAGTACACATGCATTCTGGTATGCATGTGAAAGGCAGAGGAGAACTTTTAGGAGTCAGTTCTTTCCTTCCACTATATGGGTCCTGCGGATTGGACTAGGGCCTTCAGGCTTGGCAACAGGTGATTTTACTGCTGAGCCATATCACAATCCGAAGACATTTGTTTATGAATGACACAGAAAGAGGAGAGGGTTTGCTATTCTGCTCCCTGCCCTAATTTGAGAAATCTCTAAAATCCTGCTGTGCTTCTGTAATCCCCATCCCTGGAGAAGTCACAAGGGTTTGCACAATGGAAAAGTCTAGTGCAGTATAGGTCATTCAATATGACTAGAGCAAAGGCTGCATATTTTTTGGTTGTAGTGGTTGGGTGTTTGCTTAGGAGGCTATGAGAGCAATTCTTATTCACTAACAAACTTATTGGGAGGAAAATCAAGAAGGCATAAGCATAGCCTATTTTTTCATAGTTTCTTTCAGATTTTTCTCTGACTTCATCAATGTAATCATCACAACACACACAGTTTTATCTCAATCCTGTCACTTACCATTACAGCATTTCCCTATGTCCTTAAAGAATCCTCTAAGGATTTCTGATTAATAAGTACATTAGTATCCCAATATGTAAATGTAGCAAAATTTATTCAATATTCTGTTTAATGTCAGAGGTTTTAATTGCTGATAATTGTTCACTTTCCTAAATTAAAACTTAGGTGAACATCTTGCATGCAAAATATTGCCTATGTTATGAAGTATACATTGCCAAGATGTCTTATCACAGGAATTCAAAGATTCATATATCTTAAAGATTCTGATACATAATGTGTCAGTCGGAGGTTTTTTTAGTCTCAAGTAACAAGGCTGATTGTGGGAGACTGAGCAGAGTAGTTTCCTAAAATATCTTGCACTTTTTACAGATTTATGGGGAGGGCTAAGCTACCAGAAACGATACCCCTACCAAGTGACATAACTATCACAGAAAAGTTGTCAAAGTCTTCTGGGTCTGGTGACAAAGACCTATAATCCCAGCAGCACTCAAGAGACACTGGCAGGCAGATTGTCATGAGTTCCAGGCCAGCCAGGGCCACAAGGCTACATAGTGAAACCTTTCAGGTCAAAATAAAGCAAAGGGGACCCTCAACATCTATGTAAATGACATTCTGTAGACTTGTACTAGCAGTGGTCTTAAACCTGGCTATAAAGGGGCCTTTCCCATGCAGTGCTGCCAGTGCACATTTTTAAGCACCTGAATGAGCACAAACGGAAGTCCATGCTGAATCTGGTTTAAGCATGTTTGTCACTTATGGAGGACTCCTGAAAGCAAAACTAAATTCACATGCTTATGGGCTATCTGCAATGGACATTGAGAGTCTTATAGGATGTCCACAAATCAAGAAAGTAAGTTTGCCAGATAAGATAGGCCAGTTATGATGGCACAGACATTTAATTCCAGCACTCCAGAGGCAGAGTCCAATCTCTGTGAGTGCTAGGCCAGCCTGGTCTATATGTATTTAGCTGCAAGCCAATCAGAGCTACATATTGAGACCTTGTCTCAAAAAGAAAGAAAAAATACAGGAATCTTGGGTTCATTGACCACACACACACACACACACACACACACACCATTTTTGTTCTTTGCTCTTTTGGAGAATGCTGCCTAATACATTTACCATGAACAAGGTCCTGGTTTTGATTCTAAAACAACTAAAAACAAAAAGGGTGCTTAGTTAGGTTTGAATTTTAGACAAAAATGAAGTTATTTACATACAAGTAGACCCAAAATATTTGGAAACAATTTTAATTTCATCTATCATTTATTTGTGTTTTGCATGTATTGGGGAAGGGACACGTGTTAGATTTTAATTCAGAGCATCAAGAATTGTAGCAAGTGTCATTATTCTATGGGGTTTTTGTTTGATTGATTGAATTTCTTTGTGACTGAGTGAGTGAGTGAGTGTGTGTGTGTGTGTGTGTGGCTTATTCTCTACCACCATTTGTTTCTGATACTAGTTTTTGATTGGTTGGTTACAAATCTTTACGTGGAGGCTTTGTTTTATTTACATTTCAAATGTCCCTTTTCCTGGTTTTCCCCACCCCCTGAAAATCCCCTACCCTATCCCCCCTCTCCCTGTTCAGCAATCAACCTTCTCCCACTTCCCTGTCCTGGCATTCCCCTACACTACTGCATCTAACCTTCTCTGGATGAAGGGCTTCTCCTCCCATTGATGTCTGACAAAGCCATCCTCTGCTGCATATGCATTTGGAGCCATGGATTCCTCCATGTGTACTCTATGGTTGGTGGTTTAGTCCCTGGGAGCTCTGGGGGTACTGAGTGGCTCATATTGTTGTTCCTCCTATGGTGCTGAAAACCCCTTCAGCTCCTTGTGTCCTTTCTCTAGCTCCTCCATTGGGGACCCTGTGTTCAGTTCAATGAGTAGCTGAGATATTCACCCTCTGTATTTGTCATGCACTGGCAGAGCCTCCCAGGTGGCAGCTATATCAGGCTCTGGTCAGGAAGCACTTGTTGGCATCCACAATAATGTCTGGGTTTTGTAGCTGTATATGGGATGGCTTCCTAGGTGGGGCATTCTCTAGATGGTCTCTCCCTCAGACTCTGCTCCACACTTTGTCTCTGTATCTCCTGTGGGTATTTTGTTCCCCCTTCTAAGAAGGACCAGAGTATCCATACTTTGTTCTTCCTTCTTCTTGAGACTCATTTTATCTGTGAATAGTATCTTGAGTATTCAGAGCTTCTGGGATAATATCCACTTATCAGTGAGTGCATACCATGTGTGTTCTTTTGTGATTGGCTTACCTCACTTAGGATGATATTTTCCAGTTCCACCCATTTGCCTAAGAATTTCATGTATTCATTGTTTTTAATAGCTGAGTAGTATTCCATTGTGTAAATATACCACATTTTCTGTATCCATTCCTCTGTTGAGGGACATAAGGATTGTTTCCAGCTTCTGGCTATTATAAATAGGGTTGCTATGAACATGTGTCCTTATGACATGTTGGAGCATCTTCTGGGTATATGCCCAGAAGTAGTATATAGTAGGGTCCTCTGGTACTATTATGCCCAATTTTCTGAGTAACCACCAAACTGATTTCTAGAGTGGTTGTACCAGCTTGCAGTCCCACCAGCAGTGGAGGAGTGTAAGGCAAAGGACACGGTGAAAAGGACAAAAAGGCAACCAACAAATTGGGAAAAGATTTTTACCAACCCTACATCCAACAGAAGACTTATAGCCAAGATATACAAAGAACTCAAGAAGGTAGACTCCAGAGAGCAAAATATCCTTATTAAAAGTGGGGTACAGAGCTAAACAAAGTATTTTCACCTGCAGAAACTTGAAAGGCTGAGAAGCACCTTAAGATGTTTAACATCATTAATCATCAGGGAAATGCAAATCAAAACAACCCTGAGATCTCACCTCATACCAGTCAGAATGGCTAAGATCACAAACTTAGGCGACAGCAGATGTTGGCGAGGATGTGGAGAAAGAGGAACCTGGAGGCTTTATATGACCAAGTGTTTTATCTCTGCCCTATACATACAACAGATTTCTCCTGTCTGGAGATGATATTCATTCCCATTTTCTTCTAGATTATTATAGTAGTTTTTTTCTGCTTGATGTATGTAGAGAAGGATGATTACAAAAAGACTTCTCCCCCCCCAAAAAAAATCCTGTTAATTAATCATCCTGGTAGGATTAAGTGAACAATTCAAAGGATTTCATTTCTCAAATTATTTCCCCATGTACAGCAAGCATGGAGTTCTTTCAATTCCTTCTTTGAGTATTTGTCTGTTTTACTCAAAACCAATATGTGCCAACAACAGGAGTTTCATTCTATATCCTTGAGTGTATAAGTCAATAAAGTAAAAAATAATACTCTCTTCAGGAAATGTGTACGCATGCATACTTGTTATCTTAAAAGGGGGCTTACAGGACTTTCGGGGAGTGGGGGGCTAGAAAAGGGGAAATCATTTGAAATGTAAATAAATTGTATCGAATAAAAAAAAATTAAAAAAAAAGGAAAAAAAAAAGAATCGTTAAATGAAAAAAAAAAAAAATCTGGAAACCTGAGACAGAATTATTCCAAATTTAAAAGCCACCCTGAGTTTGGGATTGATTAAATATACAAAAGAAGCAATTATAACAATAAACCGATATTTGCTGCCTGCTGGTACAGAAAAGGATCACTAGGTAAGGTACTGTACCACCCTGAGCTTTAGATGTCTGGTGGTGCAAACCGCCAGGGGTCTGCCTGCACTCAGGAACTGAGCACATAGGCAGGTTTGTCTGCCAGGCCGCCTGGCTCGGGGCCCATGTCCTGCCCAGAGAGCTGCAGAAGGGGAGAGGCCCCGCAGCCATATTTGCTGCCTGCCAGGACAGAAAAGGATCACTAGGTACTGTACCACCCTGAGCTTTAGATTTCTGGTGGTACAAACCACCAGAGGTCTGCCTGCACTCAGGAACTGAGCACATAGGAGGTTCATCTGCAAGCCAGTCCATCACAGGACCTGTGTCCTATGTGAGAATCAGCAGAGGGAGTGACCCCCACCACAACATCTTCGCTCCATAATAGAGCAGGGAATACCTGGTTGACCTTGACAACCTAAGTATAACTTTGCTTGAGGCAGGACTGAGAAGGGCTCCAAAGGCACAAAAGACGAAGGCAGCATATCAGTAATCTGTGCCAGAAGAAACCCAGTCATCCAGTGTTGCAGAGATAACCTTAAAGATCCAAAGTAGGTTGAAGCACCAGCCAGTGACAATAAGACCATCTAACACCTGGGAGAACCAGATGGCTAAAGGCAAATGTAGGAATGTTACTAACAGAAACCAAGGCATTATGGCAGCATCTGAACCCAATTCTCCAACATTAGCAAGTCCTGGATACCCCAACACACCAGAAAAAACAAGATTTGGATTTAAAATCACTAGTCATGATGCTGGTACAGGAACACATGAAGGACATACATAAAGACATTCAGGAGAAAATGGAACAAAAATTAGAAGCCCTTACAAGGGAAACACAAAAATCATTGAAAGAAATTCAGGAGAATACAAAAGCCAATAAGGAGGAAACGCAAAAATCACTTAAAGAAATACAGGAGAACCTTGATCAACAGGCAGAAGTCATGAAAGAGGAAACACAAAAATCGCTTAAAGAATTAGAGGAAAACACAAACAAGCAAATGACAGAACTGAGCAAAAACTTCCAGGATCTAAAAACAGAAGTAGAAACAACTAAGAAAGCACAAAGGGAGACAACTGTGGAGATAGAAAACCTTGGGAAGAAATCAGGGACCATAGACGCAAATATCAACAACAGAATACAAGAGATAGAAGAAAGAATCTCAGATGCTGAAGATACCATAGAAACCATGGACTCAACAGTTAAAGAAAATGCAAAATGCAAAAAGCTTGTAACCCAAAACATCCAGGAAATCCAGGGCACAATGAGAAAGACAAATCTAAGGATTATAGGCATTGATGAGAGTGAAGATTTACAACTTAAAGGGCCAGCAAATATCTTCAACAAAATTATGGAAGAAAACTTCCCTAACCTAAAGAGAGAGATGCCCATGAATATACAAGAAGCCTACAGAACTCCAAACAGACTGGACCAGAACAGAAATACCTCCTGTCACATAATAATCAAAACACCAAAGCGAAACCCTCAATTACTATAGATGGAGAAAGCAAGATATTCCATGACAAAACCAAATTTACACAATATCTTTCTACAAACCCAGCCCTACAAAGGATAATAGGAGGAAAGCACCATTACAACGAGGGAAACTATACCCTAGAAAGAGCAGGATATTAAGCTTCTTTCATCAAACCCAAAGAAGATAACCACACAAGTATAAAATTAAAATCAAAAATGATAGGAAGCAATAACCACTACTCCTTGATATCTCTTAACATCAATGGACTCAATTCCCCAATAAAAAGACATAGACTAACAGACTGGTTACGTAAACAGGACCCTACATTTTGCTGCATACAGGAAACACACCTCAGTGTCAAAGACAAAAACTACCTTAGAGTAAAAGGCTGGAAGACAATTCTACAAGCAAATGGTCCCAGGAAACAAGCCGGAGTTGCCAATCTAATTTCAGATAAAATTGACTTTCAACCTAATGTCATCAAAAGAGACATGAAAGGTCACTACTTGCTGATCAAAGGAAAAATCCAACAAGAAGAACTTTCAATCCTGAACATCTATGCCCCAAATACAATGAGGGTGCCCTCATTCATAAAAGAAACTTTACTAAAGCTCAAAGTACACATTGCACCTAACACACTAATTGTGGGTGACTTCAACACTCCACTCTCACCAATGGACCAATCAGGAAAACAGAAACTAAACAGGGAGACAATGAAACTAATTGAAGCTTTGAACCAATTGGAGTTAACAGATATATATAGAACTTTTCATCCCAAAGCAAAAGAATATACCTTTTTCTCAGCACCTCATGGTACCTTCTCCAAAATAGATCACATAGTTGGTCACAAGACAGACCTCAACAAATATAAGAAGATTGAAATAATCCCATGCCTCCTATCAGATCATTATGGAGTAAAAGTGGTCTTTAGTAACAGTAAAAACAACAGAAAGCCCACATACACATGGAAACTGGACAATACTCTACTCAATGATACCTTGGTCAAGGAAGAAATAAAGAAATCAAAGATTTCTTAGAATTTAATGAAAATGAAGGCACAACATACACAAATCTATGGGACACAATGAAAGCAGTGCTAAGAGGAAAACTCATAGCTTTGAGTGCCTCCAAAAAGAAATTCAAGAGAGCATACACTAGAAGATAAACGGAACAACTAAAAGCCCTGGAACAAGAAGAAGCTAATTCACCCAGGAGGAGAAGAAGACAGGAAATCATCAAACTCAAGGCTGAAATCAATCAAATAGAAACCAAGGGAACCATACAAAGAATCAACAAGACCAAAAGCTGGTTCTTTGAAAAAATCAACAAGATAGATAAACCCTTAGCCAGACTAACCAAAGGGCACAGAGAAAGTATCCAAATTAACAAAATTAGAAATTAAAACGGAGATATTACAACAGAAACTGAGGAAATTCAAAAAATCATCAGATCCTACTACAAAAACCTGTACTCAACACAACTGGAGAATCTGGAGGAAATGGACATTTTCTTAGACAGATACCGATTACCAAAATTAAACCAGGATCAAATAGACCATCTAACCAGACCCATAACCCCTAAAGAAATAGAAGGGGTCATAGATAGGCTTCCATCCAAAAAACACACAGGTTTCAGTGCAGAATTCTATCAGACCTTCAAAGAAGACTTAACACCAATACTCTTCAAACTTTTCCACCAAATAGAAACAGAAGGAAACTACCCAACTCCTTCTTCAAAGCCACTATTACGCTGATACCAAAACCACACAAAGATCCAACTAAGAAAGAGAATTTCAGGCCAATTTCCCTTATGAATATCGATGCAAAAATACTAAATAAAATTCTTGCCCACCGAATCCAAGAACACATCAAAACGATCATCCACCATGATCAAGTAGGCTTCATCCCAGGGATGCAGGGATGGTTCAATATACGGAAATCCATAAATGCTATCCACTACATAAACAAACTCAAATAAAAAAAACCACATGATCATTTCATTAGATGATGAAATAGCATTTGACAAAATTCAGCATCCTTTCATGCTAAAAGTCTTGGAAAGGACAGGAATTCAAGGCCCATATCTAAACATAGTAAAAGCAATATACAGCAAACCGGTAGCCAACATCAAACTAAATGGAGAGAAACTTGAAGCAATCCCACTAAAATCAAGGACTAGACAAGGCTGCCCCCTCTCTCCATATCTTTTCAATATAGTTCTTGAAGTCCTAGCTAGAGCAATTAGACAACATAAGGAAGTCAAAGGGATACAAATTGGAAAGGAAGAAGTCAAACTATCACTATTTGCAGATGATATGATCATATCCTTAAGTGACCCTAAAAACTCTACTAGAGAACTCCTACAGCTGATAAACAACTTCAGCAAAGTGGCTGGCTACAAAATCAATGCAAGCAAATCAGTAGCTTTTATATATTCAAAGGATAAGCAGACTGAGAAAGAAATTAGGGAAATGACCCCCTTCACAATAGCCACAAACAGCATAAATTATCTTGGGGTGACTCTAACCAAACAAGTGAAAGATCTATATGACAAGAACTTCAGATCTCTGATGAAGGAAATCGAAGAAGATCTCAGAAAATGGAAAAATCTTCCATGCTCGTGGATTGGCAGGATTAATATAGTTAAAATGGCCATCTTGCCAAAGGCAATCTACAGATTCAATGCTATCCCCATAAAAATCCCAACCCAGTTCTTCATAGAGCTAGAAAAAGCAATTCTCAAATTCATCTGGAATAACAAAAAACTCAGGATACCTAAAACTATTCTCAACAGTAAAAAAACTTCAGGGGGATTCAGTATCCTAGACTTTAAACTCTACTACAGAGCAATAGTGATAAAAACTGCATGGTATTGGTACAATATCAGGCAAGCGGATCAATGGAATAGGATTGAAGACCCAGAAATGAACCAACACACCTAAGGTCACTTGGTCTTCGACAAAGGAGCTGAAAGCATCCAGTGGAAAAAAGATAGTCTTTTCAACAAATGGTGCTGGTTCAATTGGAGGTCAGCATGCAGAAGAATGTGCATCGATCCATTCTTATCTCCTTGTACCAAGCTCAACTCCAAATGGATCAAGGACCTCCACATAAAACCTGGCACACTGAAACTAATCGAAAAGAAACTGGGGAGGACATGGGCACAGGGGAAAAGTTCCTGAGATCAAGAATTGACAAATGGGACCTCATAAAACTACAAAGTTTCTGTAAGGCAAAGGACACCGTCAAAAGGACAAGATGTCAACCAACAGACTGGGAAAGGATCTTCACTAACCCTAAATCCGACAGAGGGCTAATATCTAATATATACAAAGAACTCAAGAAAGTAGAACCCAGAGAACTAAATAACCCCATTAAAAAGTGGGGTACGGAGCTAAACAAAGAATTTTCACATGAAGAACTTCGGAGAGCTGAGAAACACCTTAAGAAATGTTCAACATCATTAATCATTAGGGAAATGCAAATCAAAACAACCCTGAGATTTCACCTCACACCAGTCAGAATGGCTAAGGTCAAAAACTCAGGAGACAGCAGGTGTTGGCGAGGATGTGGAGAAAGAGGAACACTCCTCCACTGCTGGTGGGATTGCAAGATGGTGCAACCACTTTGGAAATCAGTCTGGCGGTTCCTCAGAAAACTGGGCATGACACTTCCTGAGGACCCTGTTATACCACTCCTGGGCATATATCCAGAGGATTCTTCAGCATGCAATAAGGACACATGCTCCACTATGTTCATAGCAGCTCTATTTGTAGTAGCCAGAAGCTGGAAAGAACCTAGGTGTCCTCCAACGGAGGAATGGATACAAAAAAATGTGGTATATTTACACAATGGAGTACTATTCAGCCATTAGAAACAATGAATTCATGAAATTCTTAGACAAATGGATGGAGCTGGAGAACATCATACTAAGTGAGGTAACCCATTCTCAAAAGATCAATCATGGTATGCACTCACTGATAAGTGGATATTAGCCTAGAAACTTTGAATACCCAGGACATAATCCACAAATTAAATGATGTCTAAAAAGAAAAAAAAACAATAAACCTTCTCTGTACATCCAAAAGAATCATACCTGATATTTAAGTAACCCAGAGAATGATTAAATTGTAGTTTTGGTACCAAATGGCCTTCCTGGTTGGTAATCAGGAATAGAATGGTGTTTCTATGTTCTTCTGCAGGATGAAAAGCCCACACAAATTGCAAAGTAGTGAGGAAACTAGTAATGGTAAAGAAAGTTGAAGATTTAAAAGATTTTAAGAGATGGGATATGCTGCAAGAGAGTAGCAGGTGAAACCAGCACAGGAGGGAAGAATCTCATAGTTGTTTGATGATTGCTTGTGGTTCCTTCCATGGAGTTCAAAGGGAGGAGTTTGGTTGCCAAAGGGTGTAGTATGGGTGGTTCTCTATTTTGGTTAACAGATTTTGACTATAGAAGACTTTGTTCACTACACATGTCCTTCGCCATTGTGCATCAAATTTTAATAATATTCATGCCTGATTATGCATGGGCATAAGATGGAAAATAGGGGATTCTCCCTAAAAGTTCACCCAGAGGACACAGTTTGCCTTATTGTGCAAAACTAGTTCAGGCCAGACTGACACTCTGACAGCTGCATGCCCTTATATGAGTAATAACTTTACACAGAATTTGTCAAAGTACAGTTGTCAGATCTTTAATGGGTGGAGTAACTTGTCCCATTGTTTAAAGTAGGTTTACATAGTTTGATTGTCTTAGTTAGGGCTACCAGTGCTGTGATAAAATATCATGACTTAAAAGTAACGTGGAGAGGAAAGGATATACTTGACTTACTGTTCATCATCAAAGGAAGTTGGGGCGGGAACTGAAACAAGGCTGGAATCTGGAGACAGGAGTTGATGCAGAGACCATAAAAGAATGATGCTTACTAGCTAGATTACCATGGCTTGCTCACCCTGCTTTCTTATAGAACCCAGAACCACCTGTTCTGGGATTGCACCACCCACAATGCACTGCCTAGCACCACCCACAATGCACTGCCTAGCACCACACTCATCAGAAAATTAAGAAAATGTTGCATAGGCTTGTCTACAGGCTAGTTAAGTGGAGGCATTTTCTCAATTGAGGCTCCTTCTTTCCAAATGAATTTAGCTTGTGTAAAGTTGACATACAACTAGCCAGCACACTCCGTATGACAAATTTGTAAGTCCTATGTAAATGTTTGTGAAAGGATTAAGTTATTTTCTCACTGTTTGTGATGGCATATAATTATAATCTCATCACTGAGGAAGCTGGGACAGGAAGAATTTGAGGCTACCCTAGACCACATACAAGCCAGTCCAGGCTACATCGCTAAGCTTTGACTCAAAGAAATATACATTATTTTCTCACCATGAGGTAATTTTTAACCTACCTTCTTCTGATAAAAGATTTAGGACCACTCGTCTGTCAGACTCTCATCCTAACAAACTACAAATCTTTAATTTGGCTCCCTGTGAACAAAAGGGTGCTGTGTCTCATTTTATGCTCGCTTTTTTTTTTTCTGCTACTGAAAGTATTTTATTTCAGGAAAAAACTATTGATCATGTTAATTATCAACACTCATGTCAGGAAAAGATTATTACACTATTACTGTCATTTGGTGTATAAATTGATTACATATGTAAGAGCCTGTCTTTGACCAGTCAGTAGCTGCCTTTAAGAAATCACTAAGGGCCACTTGTTTCAAAAGAGAATTATGGGAAGAAATGAGAATAGTAGCCACAACTTCTGCTGAGGTTCATACTAATAAAAGGGGCTCAAAATTTATTTTCTCTAATATTGGACACTCCACAGAAGAGCTCCTTAAATTTTTTTCTATGTGCAACCAATTACTGCCTTAGAAAATGTTTATGCAACCATAATTATTTACTGATAATAAATTGTAAAGAAGTTTAGTCTTTATACCATGTTGGCATATATAGAATTGGACCACTTATTTAAAAGATAAAAGTGGATTTACATACTGAGATAAATGTAGTTATTTATTTTTAGTTAAATGATTAAGTCATTTGATAATGTGGGAATGTTAGTTAGAATTCATTGATAGATTGATTTTATAATTGCCAGTGCTGAGGACAGTACTTCACCTAAATATTTAGTGTAAAATGGAAGAAGTAGGTTTAGGGACTGTGATGGTTTGATAGGAATGACCTCCATAGACTCATGTTTTTAGAACGCTTGGCCATAGGAAGTGGTACTATTAGGAGGTATGGCCTTGCTGGAATAAATGTGGTCTTCTTGGAGGAAGTGTATCCCTGGGGTGAATTTTGAGGTCTCATATGCTCAAACTGTGCACATTATGGCACAGAGTCTCCTGCTGCCTTCCAATCAAAATGTAGAACATCATCTCCAGCTCCAAATCTGCCAGCATGCTGCCACGATTCCTGCCATGACTATAGTGGACTTAGACACTATAAGTGTCTATAAGGCAACCTTGATTAAATGTTTTCCCTTATAAGAGTTGCTGTCATCATGGTGTCTCTTCACAGCAATAGAAACCCTAATTATGATGAGGACATTTAGAAATTATGGCATTTCTGTCCTAAAACCAAGCCAAAATTAAGGATAATGGGTTTTTATGAGATTTAAGTCAGCAACTTAACCAGAAACATATAAAATTAAATATTCTAACACAATATTCAATTCAAAGATATACTAGTTTGACATTTACATAATAAGGGATGGTAGTAGGAAAATATTGGAAGTCTTTGTTTTGTATAATAAAACTATACTGGGAAGTGGTAGCACACACCTTTAATTCCAGCACTCAGGGGTCAGATTCAGGTGGATCTCTGAGTTCAAGGCTAGCCTGGTCTACAGAGCAAGTTCCAGGACAACCATGGCTATACAGAAAAACTCTCCCTTGAAAACAATAACAAAAAATAAACCTAACAACTATGATAATTTTTTATTTTTTTAAAATTAGATATTTGCTTTATTTAAATTTCAAATGGTATCCCCTTTCCTTGTAAGCCCTCCAAAAACCACATATCCCATTTCCCTCCCCCTGCTCAGCCCTCCCACCCAATTTCCTGACTTGTATTCCCCTATTCTGGGGAATCTAGCCTTCCCAGGACCAATGGCCTCTCCTCTAATTGATGTCTGAAATGGCCATCTTCTGTTACATATGTAACTGGAGCCATGGGTCCCTCCATGTGTACTCTTTGGTTGGTGGTTTAGTCCCTGGGAGCTCTGAAGTACTAGTTGGTACATATTATTGTTCCACTTACAGGGCAGCAAACCTCTTCAGCTCCTTTGGTCCTTTCTCTAGCTGCTCCATTGGGGACCCTATGCTCATTCTATTGGTTGGCTGTGAGCCATGGGTATTTTGGTCCACCTTCCAATAAGGATCAAAGTATCCACACTTTGATCTTCCTTATTCTTGAGCTTCATGTGATCTGTCAATTTTGTCTTGGGTATTCCGAACTTTTTAGCTAATTGTCACATATCAGCTGGTGCACACCTTGTGTGTTCTTTGTGATTGGGTTACTTCACTCAGGATATTTTCTAGCTCCATCCATTTGCCTAAGAATTCATTGTTTTTAATAGCAATTGTTTTCATGAATTCATTGTTTTTAATAGCTGAGTAGTATTCCATTGTATAAATGTACCACATCTGTATCCATTCCTCTGTTGAGAGACATCTGGGTTCTTTTCAGCTTCAGGCTACTATAAATAAGGCTGCTATGAACACATGAGAGCATGTGTCCTTTTTACATGTTGGAGTGTATTCTGGGTATATTCCCAGGAGTACTATAGCTGGGTCCTCAGGGAGTGCTGTGTCCAATTTTCTGAGAAACCTCCAAACTGATTTCCAGAGTGGTTTTACCACCTTGGAATTCCACCAGCAATGTAAGAGTGTTCCCCTTTTCCCACATCCTCAACAGCATTTGTTGTCCCCTTAGTTTTTGATCTTAGCCATTCTGACTTTGGTGAGGTGGAATCTCAGGGTTATTTTGATATGCATTTCCCTGATGATTAAGGATGTTGAATATTTCTTTAGAAGTTTCTCAGCCATCTGGTATTCCTCAATTGAGAATTCTCTGTTTTGCTCTGTACCCTATGTTTTAGGGTTATTTGGTTCTCTGGAGTCGAACTTCTTGAGTTCTTTGTATATATTGGATATTAATTCTCTAACAGATCTTTTCTCAATATGTTGGTTGCCATTTTGTCCTATTGACAATATCCTTTGACTTACAGAAGCTTTGAAATTTTATGAGGTCCCATTTGTCAATTCTTGATCTTAGAGCATAAGCTATTGGTGTTCTGTTCAGGAAATTTTCCCCTGTGCACATGTACTCCAGGTTCTTCCCCACTTTCTCTTCTATTAGATTCAGTGTATCTGGATTCATGTAGAGGTCCTTGATCCACTTGAACTTGAGCTTTATATAGGGAGATAAGAATGGATCAATTTGCATCCTTCTACATGTTGACTGCCAGTTGACCCAGCACCATTTGTTGAAAATACTGTCTTTTTTCCAATGGATGGTTTTAGCTCCTTTGTGGTTCATTTCTGGGTCTTCAATTCTATTCCATTGATCTACCTGCCTATCACTGGGCAAATACCATGCAGTTTTTTTTAAATCATTATTGCTCTGTATTGCATGAGGTTAGGGATGGTGATTCCACCAGTAGTATTTTTATTGCTGAGAACAGTTTTCACTATCCTGGGTTTTTTGTTATTCAATTTATTCCAGATAAATTTGGAAATTGCTCTTTCTAACTCTATGAAGAATTGAGTTAGAATTTTGATGGGGATTGCATTGAATCTGTAGATTGCTTTAGGAAAGATGGCCGTTTTTACTATATTAATTGTACCAATGCTTGAGCATGGGAGATCTTTCCATCTTCTGAGATCTTCTTCAATTTTTTTCAGAGACTTGAAGTTCTTGTCATACAGATCTTAATTTGTTTGGTTATACTCACAACAAGGTATTTTATACTATTTGTGACTATTGTCAAGGGTGTCATTTCCCTAATTTCTTTCTCAGTCTCTCTATCCTTTGAGTATAGGAAGGCTACTGATTCATTTGAGTTAATTTTATATCCAGTCACTTTGTTGAAGTTGTTTATCAGGTATAGGAGTTCTCTGATCTAATTTTTGGGGTCACTTAAATACACTCTCATATCATCTTCAAATAGAGATACTTTGACTTCTTCCTTTCCAATTTGAATCCCTTTGACCTCCTTTTGTTGTCTAATTTCTCTAGCTAGGACTTTGAGTACTACATTAAACAGATAGGGAGAGAGTGGACAGCCTTGTCTAGTTCCTGATTTCAGTGGGATTGCTTCAAGTTTCTCTCCATTTAGTTTGATGCTGTATATTGCTTTTACTATGTTTGTGTATGGGCCTTGAATGCCTGATCTTTCCAAGATGTTTATCATGAAGAGGTGTTGGAGCTTGCCAAATGATTTCTCAGGGATTGTTCAGATCATTTATCTGATCCTGACTTAACTTTGGTACCTGATATCTGTCTAGAAAATTGTCCATTTTATCTAGATTTTCCACTTTTGTTGAGCATAGGCTTTTGTAGTAGGATCCCATGACTTTTTCAATTTCCTCAGTATCTGTTGTTATGTCTCCCATTTCATTTCTGATTTTGCTGATTTGGATACTGTCTCTGTGCCCTCTGGTTAATTTGCCTATCTTTATCTATTTTGTTGGTTTATCTATCTTGTTGGTGTTTTCAAAGAACCAGCTTCTGGTTTGGTTGATTCTTTGTATAGTTCTTTTGGTTTCTATTGGTTGAATTCAGCCCTGAGTTTGATTTCCTGCTGTCTACTCCTCTTCGGTATATTTGCTTCTTTTTATTCTAGAGCACTGTTAAGCTGTTAGTGTGTGCTCTTTCCAGTTTCTTTTTGTAAGTACTCAGAGCTATGAGTTTTCCTCTTAGCACTGCTTTCATTGTGTCCCATAAGTTTGCGAGTATGTTGTGCTTTTGTTTTCATTAAATTCTAAAAAGTCTTTAATTTCTTTATTTTTTCCTTGACCAAGTTATCATTGAGTAGAATGTTGTTCAGTTTCCATGTGTATGTGGGCTTTCTGTTGTTTTTGTTGTTATTAAAGACCAGCCTTAGTCTGTGGTGAGCTGATAGGGTTCATGAAAGTATTTCAATCTTCTTATATCTGCTGAGGTCTGTTTTGTGATTGTCAATTTTGGAGAAGGTATCGTGTGGTGCTGAGAAGAAGGTATATTCTTTTGTTTTAGGATAAAATGTTATATAGCTACCTCTTAAATCGATTTGGTTCATAACTTCTGTTAGTTTCTCTGTTTCTCTTTTTAATTTGTGTTTACATGATCTGTCCGTTGATGAGAGTGGAGTGTTGAAGTCTCCCACTATTGTGTGGAATGCAATGTGTACTTTGAGCTTTAGTAAAGTTTCTTCTATGAATGTGGATGCTAATATATTTGGAGCATTTATGTTCAGAATTGAGAGTTCATCTTGGTAGAGTTTTCCTTTGATTAGTATGAAGATAAGGAAAAAGATTTTTTTTCTTATCTTTTTTGGTTACTTTAGTTTGACAGTTGATTTTATTCCATATTAGAATGGCTACACCAGCTTTTTTCTTGGGACCATTTGCTTGGAAAATTGTTTGCCAGTCTTTTACTCTGAAGTACTGTCTGTCTTTGTGCCTGAGGTGAATTTCCTGTATGCAGCAAAATGTTGGGTCCTGCTTATGTATCCAGTCTGTTATTGGAGAATTGAGTCCATTGATATTAAGAGATAATAAGGAGAAGTGATTGTTGCCTCCTGTTATTTTTGTTATTAGAGGTGGAGTTATGTTTTTGTGGCTCTCTTCTTTTTAGTTTGTTAAAAGATGATGAATTTCTTGCTTATTCTAATGTGTAGTTCCCCTCCTCTTGTTGTTGTTTTTCCATTCATTATCCTTTGAAGAGGTGGATTTGTGGAAAGATATTGTATAAATTTGGTTTTGTCATAGAATACCTTGGTTTCTCCATCAACAGTAATTGAGAGTTTTGCTGGGTATGGTAGCCGGGGTTGGCATTTGTGTTCCTTTAGGGTTTGTATGACATCTGCCCAGGATCTTCTGGCTTTCATAGTCTCTGGCAAGAAGTCTGGTGCAATTCTCATAGGTCTGCCTTTATATATCACTTGACCTTTTCCACCTTACTACTTTTAATATTCTTTCTTTGCTTGGTGCATTTGGTGTTTTAATTATTATGTGACAGGAGGAATTTCTTTTCTGGCCTGATCTATTTGGAGTTATGTGGGCTACTTGTATGTTCATGAGCATCTCTTTCTTTAGGTTAGGGAAGTTTTTATCTATAATTTTATTGAAGACATTTACTGGGCCTTTAAGTTGGAAATCTTCACTCTCTTCTACACTTACAATCCTTAGGTTTGGTCTTCTCATTTTGTCCTGGATTTCCTGGATGTTTTGGGTTAGGAGCTTTTTTCATTTTGCATTTTCTTTGACTGGTGTATCAATGCTTTCTGTGGTATCTTCTGCATATAAGATTCTCTCTTCTATCTCTTGCATTCTGTTGTTGGTGCTTACATCTATGACTCCTGACTGCTTTCCTAGGTTTTCTATGTACAGAGTGATTTCACTTTGTGATTTCTTTATTGTTTCTATCTCCATTTTTAAATCCTGGATGGTTTTATTCAATTCCTTCACCTGTTTGGTTGTGCTTTCCTGTAATTCTTTGAGGGCTTCTATCTGTTTACCCTTGATCTCCTGTATTTCTTTAAAGGAGTTATTTATGTTTCTTGGATCCCTCTATCAGCATCATGGGCTGTGATTTTAAATCCTAATCTGACTTTTCCAGTGTTTGGTGTATCCAGGACTTCTTGTGGGAGAATTGGGTTTGGATGGTGCCATGTTGCCTTGATTTCTTTTGGTTATTCAGTAGTCCAGAACATACAATATTTACAAATTCAACTGAGGGATTCTATGCTGGGTTCACTAGTGTTTGTGTCTTGACAGCACTGTACACTATAAAATACGTGAACCTTGTATTCAGAAACAAGTCTGCAATGAAGTCATCAAGTGTGACATGGCTGAGTGCTGCTGAAACCACTTTGGATTCATTATACAATTTTGAATATATCTTCATCTCAGAAACCTTTTCTTATTGGCATTTTTTTTTCTTTGCAACACCTGCATCCAGATGTGTGGCTCCATGCAGTTCACAACCCACAGTTTAAGAAGCTGTGGCATTCAGTATATCTATATAAAGGTGTGACTATATGAACTTCATAGGCAGGAGTAAAGAAGTCCATCTGCTCTTGCTGAGAGAAACTTTGATTTTAAAGTTTCATTGAGTATATTCATAGTACAATGGATTTTGATACAAGTATGTATTGATCATATCTTCCCCCAACTCCCCTGGCCCCTATTTTCTCCCTGATAGCTCCCATTAGTTTCCACTGTTCCCCTAGAATCTAGGGCCTAGGCAGATTCAGTTCTACATATCCAGACCATTTTAAAAGCCTCATGCCTGGGAGTTGTCCTTCTTTCCTGGTCCTGACATTCATTCTATGTTTTTTCTTTTTCTTTTTTTTTTTATTCGATATATTCTTTATTTACATTTCAAATGATTTCCCCAGTCCTTGATCCCCCCTCCCCAAAAGTCCCATAAGCCCTCTTCCCTCCCTCTGTTCCCCAACCCACCCCTTCCCACTTCCCTGTCCTGGTATTCACCTACACTGCTGCACTGAGCCATTCCAGGACCAGGGGCAACTCCTTCCTTCTTCTTGGGCATCATTTGATATGTGAATTGTGTCTTGGGTATTCCAAGCTTCTAGGCTAATATCTGCTTATCAGTGAGTGCATATCATGTGTGTTCTTTTGAGATTGGGTTACCTCACTTAGGATGATGTTTTCCAGCTCCATCCATTTGTCTAAGAATTTCATGAATTCATTGTTTCTAATGGCTGAATAGTACTCCATTGTGTATATATACCACATTTTCTGTATCCATTCCTCTGTTTAGGGACATCTGGGTTCTTTCCAGCTTCTGGCTATTATAAATAAGGCTGCTACGAACATAGTGGAGCATGTATCCTTAGCCAACAAATTGGGAAAAGATCTTTACCAACACTACATCCGACAGAGGGCTTATATCTAAGATATATAAAGAACTCAAGAAGGTAGACTCCAGAGAGCCAAATAACCCCATTAAAAATGGGGTACAGAACTAAACAAAGAATTTTCACCTGAGGAATATCGAATGGCAGAGAAACACCTAAAGAAATGTTCAACATCCTTAGTCATCAGGGAAATGCAAATCAAAACAACCCTGAGATTTTTATCTCACACCAGTCAGAATGGCTAAGATCAAAAACTCAGGAGAAAACAGGTGCTAACATTTATTCTTTTTTTTTAACCTCTTTTTTTATTTATTTATTTTTATTTACATTGCAAATGATTTCCCCTTTTCTGGGTCCCCACTCCCCGCAAGTCCCATAAGCCCTCTTCCGTCCCCCTATTCTTCCATCTACCCCTTCCCACTTCCCTGTTCTGGAATTCCCCTATACTCTTGCACTGAGTCTTTCCAGGACCAGGGCCCACTCCTCCATTCTTTTTGGACATCATTTAATTTGTGGATTATGTCCTGAGTATTCAAAGTTTCTAGGCTAATATCCACTTATCAGTGAGTGCATACCATGATTGATCTTTTGAGAATGGGTTACCTCACTTATTAGTATGATGTTCTCCAGCTCCATCCATTTGTCTAAGAATTTCATGAATTCATTGTTTCTAATGGCTGAATAGTACTCCATTGTGTAAATATACCACATTTTTTGTATCCATACCTCCATTAAAGGACATCTAGGTTCTTTCCAGCTTCTGGTTATTACAAATAGGGCTGCTATGAACATAGTGGAGCATGTGTCCTTATTGCATGCTGGAGAATCCTCTGGATATATGCCCAGTAGTGATATAACATGGTCCTCAGGAAGTGACATGCCCAGTTTTCTGAGGAACCGCCAGACTGATTTCCAAAGTGGTTGCACCATCTTGCAATCCCACCAGCAGTGGAGGAGTGTTCCTCTTTCTCCACATCCTCGCCAACACCTGCTGTCTCCTGAATTTTTGACCTTAGCCATTCTGACTGGTGTGAGGTGAAATCTCAGGGTTGTTTTGATTTGCATTTCCCTAATGATTAATGATGTTGAACATTTCTTAAGGTGTTTCTCAGCTCTCCGAAGTTCTTCATGTGAAAATTCTTTGTTTAGCTCTGTACCCCACTTTTTAATGGGGTTATTTGGATGTCTGGGTTCTACTTTCTTGAGTTCTTTGTATATATTAGATACTCGCCCTCCTCATAAAACTACAAAGTTTCTGTAAGGCAAAGGACACCGTCAAAAGGACAAAACGTCAACCAACAGACTGTGAAAGGATCTTCACCAACGCTGACATTTATTCTTAAAGCAACAAGTTTTGGCTATAGAAATAGCTCAGTGATTAAGAGCACTTGTTGCTCTTCAAGTGGACCTGTGCTCATTTCCAGGACCCATATGGTATTTCAAAACCATCTGCAACACCAGTTCCACGTGACCATGTGTCCTCTTCTGACCTCCTTGGGCATCAGGCATGAACTTAGTGCATACATGTATGCATATGTATATGTGTATGTGCGTATATGTATATGTAAATTATGTGTATGTGTATAAATACATATATACAAACATTACACACACACACACACACACACACACATCCCTATCTGGTCTCAATATTTTCATCTTTAGAGCTACCACTCTAGTCCATGTTTCCTTATCTTTCAATTGGGCTATTGTAATTGCTACTCAACTGAGCTTTCAACTTTTAATTTTTATACATTTAGTGTGTGTGTGTGTGTGTGTGTGTGTGTGTGTGTGTGTGTGTGTGTGTTTGTGTACATGTGACACAGCATGGGTTGGAGGGAGGGGTCAAAGAACAACTGTTAGGAGTAATTTTTCTCCTTTCACCATGTGAGTTTCAGGGATCGAACTCAGGGTTGCCTGGCTTAGCAGCAAGCAAATTTACTCACTGAACCATCTCCCTATCCTTGACCTTCCATTTCTGGCTTCCTAAAATTCATTCCTCACAAAGAAGCTATGGTAGTCATGGAATAACATGTACATGTATTATATTAATATTTGCCTTAAGATTCTTCAATGACTAATTACATTTCAGAAAACTAAACGAGTTAAACTAAAAAATCCATAGTGTCTCCTCTGGATGAAATGTCTACTCTCTGTGAGGAAAACCATAGCTATAGAAACAAGAAAGGCATATGGTTAGGGATGGTTAGTGAGTAAATGAGCCCAGGTGGAGATGAAATTTTAAAATGATACAGATTATTTGAAAAAAAAAATCTGAAGTTTTGCTAAAGATGTTTTGACCTTTTTTTCTAGACAGTGGGAAACTTATTAATGTTTAGAAGCACAAAAAAAGTCATGAAGAAAAGTAAACTGATGGCAATGTGCAGCCTATTGGAATCAGCTAAAGCCAAGAAATAGATCTGTGAGAATGGGGATGGAAAAAATGAAGTAGACACAGTACATTGTACAAAAAGAGCCAGAGAGCCAGATGACTCCAGAGTTTCAACAAAAGTTCAACTTCAGAAAGTCATTTAATGTAGTGGGACAGGGTGGCACAGGCCTGTCGTTCCAGATACTTAAGAGGTTAATAAAGGTTAATTACAAGTTCAATGACAGCTTCAGCCACAGACTAAGTTCAATGCTACCCTTTTTCAAAACAAAAAGTGAAAAAAAGATCTGGGGATGTACAAGCTCAGTGGTAGAGCACTTAAGTAGCAGGTATGAAGAGTGAGATTCTGTTTGGTTCCAGGTAGTAGGAGTGGAGAAAGGAAAAACAAAATCATTTCATATAAATTACCAGTCAATGAATAAGGAACAGAAATATGTGACTGTACCAACACAGCCATGAAGATTATACCCAATAAAATTCTTCCACCATTTTTGGCAAGCAAGCTTGAAGTAATAAGGAATACCCTAAAACTGACAAAGAATACTTATCAAAAAACCTATCCAAATGTAATGTTTAATGTTTACAATACTTTGCAATAGTTTTGTTACTTAAGATTTGTCCCTAGTGTTTAGTTCTGTTCTTGCTGATCTAGACAGTGTAGTAAGAGGTGAACAAAAGAAACATAAGAATTGAAAAGAAAGGAATAAACTTGACTTAGAAAGTTTTCTACTTAGAAAATTCAATACACTCAGATAATATACAAACTATAAAGTACCATAACTCAGCAAGATTGTTAAGCTTATGGTAAATGTTAAAATGGTGGCAGAGGCAGATGGATCTCTCTGAGTTCTAGGCCAGTCTGGTCTACAAAGTGAGTTCCAGTACAGCCAGGGCTACTCGGAGAAACTCTTATCTTAAAAGGCCAAACAAACACAAATTCAGTAGACAGAGAAGTGATATTCCTTAGTGGTTAAAAGTGCCTGCCACCAAGCCAGAGAATCATAGTTCAATTCCGGAGATCCACATGGTAGCAGGACAGAATCAATTCTGAAAAACTGTCCTCTTGTCCCACCCCACACACAAATTCACGTACCCACACATACAAATAGACACATACATTTACACACACAACTAATCGCTTACTTAAAAAATTTAATAAGGTGCTATATAGCTTCAGTAAGTTAAAAATTGAAAAAGAAAATTATATTCACAGTAGAACAGAAGTTATTAAATTATAAGCTTTTGGTAAATAAATCTAAGAAAAATCTGTAAAACTTTTGTGGTCTGTTTTATTAAAAAATATTTTGGACTGGAGAGATGGCTCAGCGGGTAAGAGCACCAACTGTTCTTCCAAAGGTCGTGAGTTCAAATCCCAGTACCCACATGGTGGCTCACAACCATCAGTAAAAAGATCTGATGTCTAAAGACAGCTACAGTGTACTTGCATATAATAAATCAATAAATCTTTAAAAAATAATATTTCTAAAACGGAAAAAAATCCCAAATACTGTATGTTCAGTGATAGAAGGGCATAATAAAGATAATATTCATTCTAAATGACATACAAATTCTGATTCCCAACTAAAGTGTCAACAATTATCTTGTGAAATTTAGTATATTGATCATTCAATATAAATGTAATAGAAAAAGTACCAGTAACAATACATTTTTTAAAATAATAAGAGAAATTTCTGCTCTGGTCCAATCTGTTTGGAGTTCTGTAGGCTTCCTGTTGGCATCTCTTTCTTTAGGTTAGGAAAGTTTTCTTCTACAATTTTGTTGAAGATATTTCTTGGGCCTTTAGGATGTAAATCCTTGCTTTCTTCTATTCCTATAATCCTTAGGCTTGGTCTTCTCATTGTGTCCTGGATTTCCTGGATGTTTGGGGTTACAAGCTTTATGCATTTTGCATTTTCTTTTTCTGTTGAGTCGATGATTTCTACAGTATCTTCAGTATTGAGATTCTTTCTTCTATCTCTTGTATTCTGTTGTTGATGCTTATACATCTATGACTCCTGAATTCCTTCCAAGGTTTCCTTTTTTTTGTAATATTTTTATTTTCTATATTCTTTGTTTACATTCCAAATGATTTCCCCTTTCCCGATCCCCCCTCCCCATATGTCCCATACTCCTTCTTCTCTCCATCCCTTCTCCAATCACCTCCCTCCTTTTTCTCTGTCCTTATATTCCCTTCCAATGTTAGATCAATCCTTTCCAGGATCAGGACCCTAAGGTTTTCTATTTTTAGAGGTGTCTCACTTTGTGATTTCTTTGTTGATTCTATTTCCAGGTTTAGATCCTGGATAGTTTTGTTCAGTTTCTTCACTTGTTTGTTTGTTTTTTCCTGAAATTCTTTAAGGAATTTTTGTGTTTCATCTTTAAGGGCTTCTACCTGTTGATCCATGTTCTCCTGTGTTTCTTTTAGGGATTTTTTGTGATTCCTCTTTAAGGGTTTCTGCTTGTTGACCCATGTTCTCCAATAATTACCTATGGGATTTTTGTACTGCCTTTTTAAGGCAGTTGACCCATATTCTCCCATATTTCTTTAAGAGATTTTTGTTTTTTCTCTTTAAGGGCTTCTACCTTTTGATCCATATTCTCTTGTCTTTCTTTAAGGGATTTTTGTGCTTCTACCTGTTCTCTTGTATTTCTTTAAGGGAGCTATTTATGTCCTTCTTGAAGTCCTCCATCAGCAATATGAGATGTGATTTTAAATCTGGTTCTTGCTTTTCTGGTGTGATGTAGTATGCAAGATTTGCTGTTGTGGGAGAGCTGGGTTTGAATGGTGCCATGTTGCCTTGGTTTCTGTTGGTAATGATCTTGTGTTTGCTTTGGCCATCTCGTTATCTCTGGTGTTAGCTGGTCTTGCTGCCTTTCTTTGTCACTGAGGTGGGTTTCTTGTAGGCAGCAAAATTTTGGGTCCTGTTTACATATCCAATCTGTTAGTCTATCTTTTTATAGGGAAACTGAGACCATTGATATTAAGAGATATTAAGGAAAAGTGATTGTTGCTTACTGTTATCTTCTTAGTTAAAGGTGACATTCTGGTTGTGTAGCTATCTTCTATTGGGTTTGATGAAAGATTACCTTATTGATTTTTGTACAGTGTGGTTCACTGTCTTGTGTTGGTATTTTCCACCCATTATCCTTTGCAGAGCTGAATTTGTGGAAATTTGCTTTTGTCATGGAATGTCTTGTTTTCACCATCTATGGTGATTATTATGTGACAGGAGGAATTTCTGCTCTGGTCCTTTGCAGGCTCAATGCTCCAGTGTACGGGAATGCAATGGTGAGCAGAGAGGTGCTAGTGGGTGGGTGGATGGGGGGAACACCCTCATAGAAGCAGGGGGAAGGGAAGGGAATGGGGGTAACCAGAAAAGGGGAGAACATTTGAAATGTAAAGAAAGTATCCAGTGAAAGAAAGAAAGAATGAATGAATGAATGAATGAATGAATGAAAGAAAGAAAGGAGTAATTTAAAAAAAGAATTTTCAGTAAATTTAATCGATTATTTTTCTTTTTTTATTCAATAAATTTTTTATTTACATTTGAAATGATTTCCCCTTCTCTAGACTCCCACTCCCTGAAAGTCCCATCAGCCCCCTTCCCTCCCCCTGTTTCCCACCCAACCCTTCCCACTTCCCTGTTCTGATTTTGCCCCACATTGCTTCACTGAGTCTTTCCAGAACCAGGGGCCACTCCTCCGTTCTTCTTGTACCTCATTTGATGTGTGGATTATGTTTTTGGTATTCCAGTTTTCTAGGTTAATATCCACTTATTAGTGAGTGCATACCATGATTCATCTTTTGAGTCTGGGTTACCTCACTTAGTATGATGTTCTCCAGCTCTATCCATTTGCCTAACAATTTCATGAATTCATTATTTCTAATGGCTGAATAGTACTCCATTGTGTATATATACCACATTTTTTGCATCCACTCTTCTGTTGAGGGATACCTGGGTTCTTTCCAGCTTCTGGCAACTCCAAATGGATCAAGGACCTCCACATAAAGCCAGACACTCTGAAGCTAATAGAAAAGAAACTGGGGAAGACCCTTGAGGACATAGGTACAGGGGGAAAGTTCCTGAACAGAACATCAATAGCTTATGCTCTAAGATCAAGAATTGACAAGTGGGACCTCATAAAATTACAAAGTTTCTGTAAGGCAAAGGACACCATCAAAAGGACAAATCGGCAACCAACAAATTGGGAAAAGATCTTCACCAACCCTACATCAGATACTAATATTACATCAGCGGGCTAATATCCAATATATATAAAGAACTCAAGAAGTTAGACTCCAGAAAACCAAATAACACTATTAAAAAATGGGGTACAGAGTTAAACAAAGAATTCTCACCTGAAGAACTTCGGATGGCGGAGAAGCATCTTAAAAAATGCTCTACTTCATTAGTCATTAGGGAAATGTAAATCAAAACAACCATGAGATTTCACCTTACACCAGTCAGAATGGCTAAGATTAAAAATTCAGGAGACAGCAGGTGTTGGAGAGGATGTGGAGAAAGAGGAACACTCCTCCACTGCTGGTGGGGTTGCAAATTGGTACAACCACTCAGGAAATCAGTCTGGCGGTTCCTCAGAGAACTGGGCACCTCACTTCCAGAAGATCCTGCTATACCACTCCTGGACATATACCCAGAGGACTCCCCACCATGTAATAAGGATACATGCTCTACTATGTTCATAGCAGCCCTATTTATAATTAATCGATTAGTTTTAAAATTACTCTAAATTTATTTTTTCAATTGTACCTTGCAGTATGCTCTGAATCTATATTTTTGCATTAAATTTTCATTTATAACACATGTGAATTACATATGACATCCTCCAAGATGGAATTTCCACACGGAATCTTGGGAAATCTCCGTTATCTGATATCACTTGAGTACTTAAATTTTATTTGAATCAGTATAGTTTCTGGATATTTTCTTTTATACTTTTGAATGTAAACCAGTATTTCCTTTTGTTCTTACTTGGGAGTTCCAAATTTTGACAATAAAAGTTCTTTTCTTTTGCTAAAAAAAAAATAATTCAGAATGTATAATCTTAAAATCATTGTTGGACTATTAAACAATAAATAATAAAAGTATTTAATTACTCAAAAAACTAAACCCAGAAAGACTCTCACATATGTACACGAGTAATGTAAAATTCCAGTAAGTATAGCGTGTTTGTAGAATAATAAAAATGGCCTAGGTATCTTTGACTGTCAGTTTGACACAGCCTTGAGTCATTGAGAGAGATTGCATAGATCAGATTGGCCTGTGGGCAGGTTCGGCTGGGTGGGTCTTGATTGATAATTGATGTGGGAAGGCCTGGTCTACTAAGGGTAGCACCATTCCCAGATCAGGTGGCCTTGGGCTATATAAGGAAGCAAGGTAAGTGGGTTGGCAAACAGCACTCCGCTGTGGTTTTTCTATTCCAACTTCCTGTTTGAGTTCCTGGCCTGACTTCCCTCAGGGATGAACTGTGTCCAGTAAGCTGAAAAAAAAACTCTTTCCTTCTCCTTTGTTACATTTGGCCAAGTTCTCTTATCACAGCACAAAGGTAACTAGAATGAAATGAAGTTCAAAGTAATCAACCAAATTTAAAATATTAATGAACTGATCAAGGTACTTCTTCTAAAATACATCATTTCCTACTGCAAATGGAGGACTAGAGGCTCATAAGCCAGGAAGCTTATGAAACTTAGGAAGTTTAGAAAGTTGTCTGACTCACAAGGTCATTCTCCAAGGTTATAAAAAGCATTAACAGTCACTCCTGTACCAGAAGCTCAGGAGGAGTTGCCTGTAGGTTGTGAAGCTGCTTTTGAGTAATGAGCATAACCTGAATAAATAACCCCAATAAATTCACCAATTCACCAATGCAAACTTAGATAAACTAATTTCTTTGTTTTGTCCTTAGTGCCATATCTGTTACAAATAGACATTTGTTTCTCTCTCCCCAAGTTAAGTCACACAACATTATATGAAACAGTGGATACTCAAAATCTTTATGAAGAAGATAAAGATAGCTCAGTGGTAAAGCACCTGCATAGCAAGCACAAGGCCATTTTTTGCACTGCCCACACAAATTATTATGCTAAACCACAAGCACAGATTATGGAATGATATGCCCAATAAGCTATGCAAAACAGAAATACATGGGGAGTGTCTGAAAAGAGCACCTTTTGCATTTTCAGAGGATCCGGATTTCAGCAATTAAAAATGAAGACATCATGAATTTTGCAGGCAAATGGATAGAACTAGAAAACATCCTGAGTGAGGTAACTCAGACAGCAAAGGACATATATGATATCTTCTCATTTATGAGTGGATATTAGCCAAAATGTACAGAATACCCATGGTAAACCCACAGACCATAATAAGTTTAACAAGAAGGAAGAGCCAAGTAATGATGCTTCATTCCCACGTTGAAGGGGGAACAAAATAATCACAGGAGGCAGAGGGAGGGAAGATTCTGTGTGGGAGAGGGGAAGAGGGGGTCAGGATTAGGTATGGGGAGAGACAGAAGAGAAGCCCAGAGGCCCAAGAGAATGAATGGAAATAAGGCTTCTGGGGATGGGGGTGGGAGGAATCCCTAGAAAGTCCCAGAGACCTGGGATGTGAGAGACTCAAAAGTAGTGACCTTAGCCAAAATGCCCAACAGGGGGAAGAGACTACCCCCAGTAAACAGGGCCTCCGCTGGAGGAATGGGGTCAGCAACACACCTTCAACAGTTTTGATGCAGAATTGTTCCTGTCTAAAATGAATGTGGGGACAAACATGGAGCAGAGACTGGAGGAAAGGCTAACCAGTGATCTGCACATGGGCAGACATCAATCCCTGAAATCATTACTTGATGCCCCAGGGAAGGGGTATGCCTGGAGGAAATAGAGGAAGCACCCCTCAGAGGAGAAGATAGGGTGAAGAACTCTGGGAGGAGGGACCAGGAGGGGGGAAGCATTTGAGATATAAATAAATAAAATAGTTATTTCTTTAAAAAAAAGGAAATGCATGGGGATGGTCTGGAGAGATGGTTCGATGATTAAGAGCATCTGTTTTTTTTGGGGGGGGAGGTTGGTTTTTTTTTTGTTTTTTTGGGTTTTTGGGGGTTGTTTGTTTGTTTGTTTGTTTGTTTTTGCAGATGACCGGGTTTGATTTCCAGTACCCACATTGTGGCTCATAATCATATAGGAACTCTAGCGCCAAGGAATCTGATACCTTCTTCTAACTTCTGTGGACACCAGGCATGGATGTGGTGCACATACATACAGGTCAAACATTCACATACATTAAATAAATCCTGGATCTTTTAAAATCTGAACTATGTATGCAATATGGATAAATGCATGTGTAGTAAACGTATAAAATAGTGCTCAGAAAAAAAATATATATATACATATATACAGACATTAGAGAGTGGTATCTTCTGAGGTAAGCAAAATCGTGTGAGCTTGTAATCCCAGCACTAGGAAGGTTGAAGTCAGAGAAAGTCAAGTTTGGAACTAATCTGGGATGTGAGGATATGTCTCCTCAAAACAAACAAACAAATAAATAAATAAAAGGCAGAAGGAAGAGGAAGTGAGGAAGAGAGTAAAGGACGAAGGGAAGCAGGGAAGGTAGAAGGGAAGTGAGGGAAGCAAGAAAGAAGATAGGAAGAAGAGAAAAACAAAGGAAAAGCGAGAGAGAATGAAGATAGAGATCCCTCTAAGACAGTGGAGAAGTGAAGGGGAATCACAGAAGGCAGGGCCTACTCTTCACATGTTATCAAGCCTGAGTGGTACTCATAACTGGGGTCTCGTCTGTCCTCCACTTGTTTGAAATATTTCATCAATTCAAACTTTTTTATAAAAGAATCAACAAGGGGGATGATTGACAGACTGTAGGTGCGCTGTCAGGAAGGGAGTCAGGGATGAGTCAGGTTATGTATCTGGTGCTGATGTCAGTGACACAGAGCAAATATCAGAAGGCCTCTTTCCAAGGATGCTGGGCTGGAAGTCAGACATGATAAGCTTCAAGGAATAATAGAGCAGAGATGCACACCAAAATGTGTCATGCTGGAGGTCAGAACAGGAAACTGGCTTGCAAAATAAGGTCATTCCTTGTGAGCACTGATGTTGCATGTGTCCAAAGGGCCAGGCCAGAAAAGCAATTAGCAGCAAAGAGACTCCAGGAAAAGGAGGACCAATGATTGAGCTCAGACAATGAGAACTGAGGAAAGTTGCTGATTAGCAGTTCTAACACGCTATGGAACAGAGAGCTCCTGGGCTGAGTGACACCATTGACCAATCATAGGCAACAAAAAGGAGTGCGACATTACATATTACTTATGGATATGTATATATCTGGTGAAAGTATAAAGATGATTATACTGAAGGAAAATATAGACCATGTACAAGGAAACACATGTATGTAAACAGGCATGAATTGTAGATATGCTAATATGTACATATATGTGTAACTTATGAAATGTTTTCCTCACTCACAATACTAATTAATATACCCTCCAAAGTCTCTCACAGTGAACAAATATATTTCCTTACATATGTCAGGCTGTGACATATACTTAATGATATATGTCTCTGTAGATGTTTTGCGTTTGGGATGATCTCAAGCCCTATGTTTTCATGATAATATCAGTCCTAGAAAGCTTTTCATTAGAAGGAGCAAAGTAAACATTAACTGTGAGACAGTCAGCCATTTCAAGAGAAATATGAAAGTCAATAGCTCTTAAGAATCAGATTCAAAGCAACACATCCTCCAATAGGGAAGACTTGAGAATTGCACCTAACTGCTAATGGAATTGCAACATTTGGAGAGAGGTGGGCACCAAGCAGAACATGTGGTTAAATAAAGTCCCCTGAGCTGGAGGGAGACAGACAACATAGGAAAGAAGTCAGGAGATAGAGGAGTGTTTTCACAGAATAACAGACTTGGCAACAATTCTCACAGGTATAAGGCCAAGGGATACTCCTTCCCCTCCGCTCTAAAAATATTAACCTATTTAATTTTATGTATATATGCACGTTTGTAACTGGATGTATATACACCAAGTATATATAGCCCTTGGATGTTAGAAGAGACATCATATGCCCTGTTTGTAAGCTATCATATGGGTGCTGGGAACAAAACTATGATAGCAGTAAATATTCTAAAGCATAGAGCCGCATGTGCAGCCAATTCATCCCCCCTTTTGCAGTGCTGGAGAGGAATCCAAACACCTTACTGCTAAGTCCCTTCCCCAGCACCAAGGGGCAGATATTTATTGTATTAAAAATTTGCCACCTGCTTATTTCTTTGAAGTGAGGTTGAATGGATGCCACAACATGCATGCGGAGGTCAGAGGACAAGTTGCAGGAGTCACTTTCCTCCATTTGAGAGTCCGAGAGAATGATCATCAGCCTTTGTAGGCAAGCATCCTCATCCAATGAATCATCTTTCCAGACCTTGCCAGTCCACTTTTTTGATTGTCAGAGACAGAGTTTCACACTGTAGCCCAGACTGGCCTATTACTCCCTACTAAGTTCAGGTTTGCCCAGAACTTGGGATCCTCCTATTTCAGCCTCTGAGGTACTATGAGTCCACACACGAGCTTTCACAGCTGGCAAGGGACAGCCTTGCAATTAATACATACAGCTAGAATAACACCTCAAGGCATAATGTTCACTTTAATTACAGTAGACTAGCAAGCAGCAAAAAATGGTTTATAGGCAAATGAATTGTTCCTCAAAACTATTAAAGTTTGATTCATCTCTTTATAAGTTTTCTGAGACATCAAAACACCTAAGGTAACATATGTAAAAAATTGATTTTTTTTATTTTTCTTCCTCATTTATTTTTCGAGGTAAAGTCAAAACAATAATTATATGCCCAATGAGTATAAACTTAAAATACATTATATAATGCAAATTCCTTCTAATATATAAAGGTATGTCTTGAGTTACAGTATTTAAAGTTTGAATACAGGGCAAACACTCCAAGATTAAATGACAAGGTTAAGTGTGTAATTCTGCAGCCTTTGTGTCTGGAATATGCTGAGACTTCCCTAATGATAGATTTACATTTGTTTTTTAGCTACTAACATTTTCGTCTTACTCTGTAGATTAGGCTCTATATTTTTATTGGATAGTTTCATTATTGACATTTCAAATGTTATCCACTTTGCTGGTTTCCCCTCCAGAAACATCCTATCCCAGCTCCCCTCTCCCTGCTTCTATGAGGGAGCTCCCCCCTCCTTCCCCCTCCATTCACCCACCCCGACTCCCACCTCCTACCATTCCCCTACACGGGGCAACAAGCCTTCACAGGACCAACGGCCTCTCCTCACACTGATGTCCCACAAGGCCATCCTCTGCTACATATGCAGCTGTAGCCATGGGTCCCTCCATGTGAACTCTTTGGTTAGTGGTTTAGTCCCTGGGCTCTGGGGGATACTGGGTGGTTCATATTGTCGTTCCTCCTATGGGGCTGCAGACCCCTTCAGTTCCTTTATTTAACTTCACTGCATTGTGTTTTAGAGGATATGCATATAATATCCCTAAAGGATGTGTATATAATGATAGGCAAAAAGCAATGTTTATGAAGGCAAGCAAGCAGTGCCCTTGTGTCTTCTCAATTGAGTTTTCTGGACATTAGGGACAATTGTTGTGGGTAGGAATTTTCAGTCACCCATACCATCTGACACATATTCATGGAGCACCTGCCCTGGGCCAGGCATTGTGCTAAGCACTGTGCTAGGTGCTGGAGCTATCTAAATGAAGCCCATAAAAGGCTCTGCTCACCCAGAGCTTCTTCTACTCTGCTGGGGAAAAATCAGTCAGCAATAAAAGTTTAAGAAGTGTGTACTGTGGGGAGTGAGCATGTCAGACCAGCAAGCCTCAAGGGAGGGAGTGCAAGGAAAGAAGGTGTGCAGGGAAAGCCTTGCTGAGCAAGTGCATTTGAGTAAAGGAGAGGAGTGGAGGTAGCCCTGCAGCTACCTGGAGTGACTGCATTCCAGACTGAGGGAGCAATCAATGTAAAGGCCTGAGGCAGGGACATGCTTGACAGGTTGAAGAGAGAGCAAGGAAGCTAGTAGGCCTGATGGAATCCTGCTAAGGAGAGACTCCTGGGGCAGGAGAGCACAGAGGTCACAGGAGGTAGTGAGGGGATAGAATCCTTCAAAGGTCCCAGGGTTGCCTAGGGAAATGAGAAGTATGGCAGTTTCTGAGCCAACTTCTATGATACAACTTTCAATTAGTTGTGGCCTCCTGGAAAGGGCCACCTGGAAAGGGCTGAGGCTGCAAGCCCAGAGACCATTGGGAGGCTAGTGTTCTCAGCAGAAGATATGATCACCTCAGAAGAGCTAATGGGGCTTTGGGCCCTAGCATTAGTGGCAGTGTGAGAACTGCTCTTCTAGTTAGAAGGTATAGCTGCCAGGGTGTTTTTTGCTACCTAGCTAGCTAGTTTGCTTGCTTGATTTCTTGCTTGCTTGCTTGCTTGCTTGCTTTTATGGATTGAATGCAACCTGTGGAAGAAGAATTAAGAGTAGCACAAATGGTTTGGGACTAGTAGGTGGAAAAAGTTTCCGGGCATTAAGTGATGCGAAGTGGGCATGGTGACATCCACTTGCAATCTTAGCACTCCAGTAGGCTGCAACAGGAGGATTCCTGTGGATCCAAGTCCTGCCTGGACTACATAGTGAGATGCCCTGTCTTGTAAACAGAAATATGGAGACCTCATTGGAAATTTATATACATATCCACACTTGATTTTTGTTGAGCTATCATTATAAATAAAGTCTGTTCTATCTATATTCATCTATCTATATTCATATAGCCAGCAGCCTATTATATTTATATTATATCAAATTATTTACATTCATCTTAATTATTCTATTTATTTAATAGATTCAGATACCATTTGAGTACCACAAATTCTGAATTTGTTGGTTCATAATTCTTTTTTTTTTTTTGCAGTCAACTATCCTGGAGAATGAGAATAAAGCAAGGCATTTAGAAAACATAGGACCACTTGCATACGGATCAACATACTATGAATATCTGTGAGGTGCTATTTACATGGCTATAGTGTGACTGTCCTTCTCTTGTTCCCTGTGGCAACTCTAGAAGCATAAAATATAGTACAGCATTCTGAAAAATGTACCTCAGGAATTGCAGTTGTTTGGGGAGGGCAATCCACTTCAGTACACAGCTGAGCTGGGAAGCAGTTCCTGGTGAGCATGGATCCATGCTCCTGCTGACCTCTCTGGACTTCCAAGAGCTCTAGAGAGCAGCACAGCATCTTGTAAGCCCGATGACTACAAAATAAGAACTATATGTATGTGGTCCCTTCTACCATGTTGCTTTAAACACTCTGAATTCCTTGGCAGTGTCTTCATCCCCCAGCCCCCAAAAAGTTTGTCAGGGCACAATGAAAAGGAATTTGTAAAAACAGAAAATGTCTGTCATATGGCTACAGTTTTACAAGCAACTTTTGTCTCTATACCATGGACATTTTTATGTATAGTCTAAAAGCAGGAAAGATAGTTGTGTTACTTCTAATGCTCCCAGCTTCAACAACATGTGGCTTCTAAAACTTTTATTTTATGTGTTTAAATGTTTTGTCTGCCTGCACGAACCACATCTGTGTCTGGTGTACACTGACTTCAGTAGAGGCCTCAGAACCCCTGAGGATGACGATATAGGTGGTCGTGAGCCACCACATGGCTACTAGAAACCAAACCTGGGTCCTCTGCAAGAGTAAAACATGCGTTTAGCCGCTTAGGCATCTCTCTAGCCCCCAAATTTTTGGCTTTTTAAATATAGTACTTTGAGAATTACACACAAGTTCACTATGTAGTTTGATCATATACACTCCCCACTGTTCTTCCAGACCCACATACCAACATGTCCCCTTCCCAACATCTAATGCCCCCCTTAATTTTTAAAAATATTATTTATATAAGTGATTTGTCTGAATGTCTGTGCACCACATGTGTGCCTGGTTTCTGTGGAGGCCAGAAGAGGGCGCCATATCCCTTGGAACTAGAGTCAAAGACAGTTCTGGGCCACTATGTGGATGCTGATACACTGAAAACACCTAGATCCCAGGCTCTCTAGAACAGCACCCAATTCTCTTAGACACAGACCCATCTCTCCAGACAGTACTTTTTTGTGAAAAAAAAAATGATAATTATCATACTAATGATAATTTTGTTTAAAAATGAGTCAAATTAGTACTGCCTTCATGTACATGAATGTGGGTCCTCCCTCTGCCACATGGACAACCTACCAGTGACCGCATCCACAAAGATAAGTAAGTGACCCCTCACAGCAGACGTCAACTGCCGGTCTGCCTTGATCTTGTGCAGACAGCCCCAGCTGGTGTGGCATTCTTGAGTACAATCCTGCCATGTCCAGAAGGCAGCATTTTACAGCATTCTTCTCCATACTCCAGTTTTCCCATTCTTCCATCTCTCTTTCTTTTTTATGTTCTCTGATCCACTGTTGAGGGTTGGTCCAGGTGTCCCACATAAGACTGAGCACTATTAGCACTTTGACCACTTATGATCCTCTGTATTACTGCTGCCCACTGCAGAAAGAACCTTCCTGAGCAAGGTTGAGAACAGCACTTAACTATGGGTATAAACATAAATGTTTAGAAGAAGGATCGACTACATGACCACTTAGCAAAATAACAATAGCATGTTCCTCAAGAGCCTATTATCTCCCTTGTAATGGGATTTGACTGAGCCTATGATCTCCCTTGTAATGGGATTTAAGTTTACAATACTAGACATGAAATCACTCCAGATGAGTGGTCCTCACATATAATCAAGAGAGCAAGCAATAGGTTGTCTCCACAAACAGGCTTGCCACTATTTGATATTGTAGCACACAGCAGCAGCTTCCAACTCTGGGTAAGGCCTTTGATGTCTCTCCCTAGACCAGCATTCCACATAGCACCTTTCAGTACTATGAAACGTAGCCAGCAGAGATGGGTTCCCAGTGAGTTCCCAATTAATTTCTCTCTTTCCTGCAACCCAAGTGTGTGCTGCCTTACCATCTGCTTACAGTGACCAAACAATCCTTAAGCCTAATAGAGCAATATACAAACCAAAGCAAAACTCCATGAAACATATACAAATAGAAGTAATGAAATAATATAAAATAAGCACTAAACAAGAACACTCAATGAATTGATGGCCCAGCCTCTGGCTCTAACAGGCTGTGTGGAGTGCTGTGTCCAGGAGAGGGGACCTGGTTGCTGCAGCCTCACAGATACCACTGGCAAGATGGTGGTTGGAACTGGAATTGCACAGTTGGCAAAGCTGACTTTGCATTGCCTTCACCTCACTTCACCAGGGATTGCCACAAAGGTAGTTTATTCTTCTGCATGGTAGACTCAGGATGGCTAGCTAGGCTGCTTATATGCCAGACTGACAGCTCCCACAAAGGTACCCCAAAGAGCACATGGGTGCTAGATCACTCTTTCTGTCTGTATCAGAAGTTACACCGTGTCAAGTCCAACTTAGTTACAAGTCCATCCAGACTCAAACAGGGACAGGAAAACTATTCCCTCTCAAAGCAGGACTGTTATGGGTTTGCCACGTGTGTAGTCCCATGGGGCTTCTCACTCACAAGGTCTCTGCACTTGGCTTCAATGCTCTTGAAATTTGTAATAAATTGTGAACATGAGCTCCTGCATTTTCACTTCCCACTGGTCCTAACTGATTTCATAGCCACTTTTGCCTTGAAAGGAGAAATGCCAGAGCCATACTGTGAGAAGGACTCATGAGATGAGAGGTGTTGTTGCAGATGCCTTTGGGGAACACAACCTACCACAATCAATACTGAAGTATGTAGTGTGGACTAGGGCATTTTATCTCATTAGGTTTCCCTAATCATGTAAACCAAGTACTTACCCAGTAAGTACAGTGTCACTTTGGCGCCTACTGCTTACCAACTAACTACATTAGCAACTACCTATTCATGTTGGTTAGCAGCCTCAGTTGGTCCAAGTTGTGTGGGTCTTGTCCATTTTTGATCTTTAGAGTAAGTAAGCTATTGTACTGTCTGTTTCATATTAGAGGTTCAATAACTTTAACCTCTTCCTTACTATAACCTTCCAGTTCAGGGGTATCAGTAGAGGGATTTGTCTTCATTAATGAGGGTTATATAACTACTAAGCATCAAGCTAGGTTTCCATTCTTGTCCTTTGGTTTGTAAGATGGCCCCACTTGCTGAGTGTTCCCATATCCAGATGAAAATCCCATATCCTTGGCTTTTGTACAAAAACACTCACTTTGCCCTACCAACTAGTCACAATAGAATGTCTAGGGTCTGTTCCACATTTCACGCATTTACCTTGCCTTCCCTCTCTCTTCTTGCTCTCGACCTAGAGCAGTGAGCCTGTTCCATACAGGCTCCTGAAAGTCCTTTGCTCTTTTCAACTCTGCCCCAGGATTAGTGTCACTGTTTTCTGTTGCTGTGATAAACATCATGACTAAAAGCAATTTTGGAAGGAAAGTGTTCATTTTCCTTACAGTTCCATGTCATAGTCCATCGTTGAGGGAAGTCAGGGCAGAAACTCAAGTAGGGCAGGAAGCTGGAGGGAGGAACTGGAGCAGAGGCCATGGAGGCGCGCTGCTCACTAGTTTGACCTCAGTGGCTTGGAAAGTCATTCAGGAGTTTACATTTACACTGGAAAAAGCAATCTCTGATGTTTTCTGTAACATTTGAAATATTTAGGAAGCACGAATTGGCATTTTCATAGACCTATTACTGCATTCCTGGAAGATAAGATCTAATCTTTAAATCCACAAACTGCTATGTATAGAGCATGTTTTCTCCAGACATCCCAGCTGGTCTTAAACCTTTCTGTTGGTTCATGCCAATTCAACTGAGGCCTGGCTGTTCCTGCTAGTTCTTGCTACTGCTACTGCTATGCCGGACACTACTGACCTGGACTGCTAATATATCCATAAACTGTAAATTGTTTACGAGTGTTTCAGTTGCCACTACTGACCTATTAATTGAACTACTGGTTTCCTGACAACACAAGTAAGATTTGCTTCAAAGAACCATTTCTCAACAACCACTTCCCCCATATCATAACCTTTCTTCTCCACTACCTCTCGTGAGGGGTAAGCTAGAAGCCAGGCTAAAACATTTTTAAAACCATCATTAAAATAGGTCTTTAAAAATTAAAACAACATGAGATGTCATCTTTAAATCCACAAAGTGCTATATGTAGAGAACATTTTCCTTTTTAATATTTTGGTGTGTGTGTGTGTATGTATGTATGTGTGTGTGTATGTGTATACATGAACATGAGAATGCATACACACATTTGTGTCTGTGTGGATGAAGAGGCGAGAGGAGAGCCTTGAATGCTTTCTTATATTTTGCTCATAAAGAGTATTATTCATTATTCTTTTAAGATGGGATATTGCTATGACGCTGAAGGCAGTTTACCAACCTCAGCCTCTGAGATTTGAGATAAGTGTGCATCACTATGGTCCACTGGAGTGTATCCTTATAAGTACACCTTTTGAAGAAAATGAATTTAGAAAATATAAAAATGTTTGTGGCTTTGTCTAGGAAAACAAGAAATCTACCATTATCCCAAATGGTGCCAACATTCCAATAATAAATTCTCTCAGTAATGTTTCTATTACTAAAAATGTCATACAGTTACAACAATATGCCTTTCCATATATGCCTTCCTATTCTGTACCTACACTACATCCAGTCTGACACTGCCAGTATAAATTAGTAGTGATGTATTCACAATGTATAACGTATGATGAAATTGTTCTCCAGAACAATTGCGTTTCTGGACATTATATGGTGTATAATATAATATATAATATAAAATTGGGGAAATTACCTTAAATCTGCCTAGCTCTAAATCTTGTTCCAAGGACTGAAAAAGAAATTGACATGGAGTGGAAATATTGCTCAGTGGTTAAGAGGATTTTTTGCTCTTGAGTGAGTTTTGATTCCCAGAACTCATATGGTGGTTCAAAATCATTCATCACTCAACTTCCATGGGATTCAATGCCCTCCTCAGACCTGTGCAGGCATCAGTCATGCATATGGTACACATACATACATTTGAACAGAATGCTCATATTCATTAAATAAGTAAATACATAAATCTAAAAAATGAAATAGAAAGAGATATGTACATGAGTGTGTTTTAGAGACTATTCAGCTCCCACAATGACCATTCAATCGTTATAAAGGCCTCAACAATGCTCAAAAAGTGGGCACAGTATTACAATTGTTTATGCTGTTTTATTTTTATCAATTCTCATTGGGAAAGGCTCACATAATTTGTCCCGAATAGCTTTTATGTCCTGAGCCCTCTCCTAATCCTGCCCTGCATTTGACTTTTGTGCATGTGAAATGTGGCTCACGTGATGGAGGAATGACATTTATAATTTTACTTAATGTATTCTTAAACATACAAACAAGCAGGGTTTAGGTGCACACAGTTGCAGTCCCAGTTGGATAATAAAATGTGATGACCCCTTGTTTCTATTTTCCTCTCATGAGACACTTCCCCACCTTCTTAATTTACATATAAGAATATAAATATAAGCATTGTTTTTCCTTTTTTAATTATATTCTTTATTTACATTTCAAATGATTTCCTCTTTCCTGGATCCCCCTGCCCATAAGTCCCATAAGTCCTCTTCCCTCTGCCCGTTCCCAAATCAACCCCCTGCCACTTCTTTGTCCTGGTAATTCCCTACACTGCTGCAATGAGTCTTTCCAGGACCAGGGCCTCTCCTTCCTTCTTCTTGGGAATGATTTGATATGTGAATTGTGTCTTGGGTATTCCGAGCTTCTGGGCTAATATCCACTTATCAGTGACTATGTTCCATGTGTGTTCTTTTGTGATTGGGTTACCTCACTTAGGATGATATTTTCCAGTTCCAACCATTTGCCTAAGAATTTCATGAATTCATTGTTTTGAATTCCATAGTGTAAATATATCACATTTTCTGCATCCATCCCTCCATTGAGGGATATCTGGGTTCTTTCCAGCTTCTGGTTATTATAAATAGGTCTGTTATGAACATAGTAGAGCATGTGTTCTTATTACATTCTAGGGAATTCTCTGGGTATATGCCACGGAGTGGTATAGCAGGGTCCTCCGGAAGTATCATGCATTGTTTTTCCTAAGTAATATGATTATCTTAGTCAGGGTTTCTATTCCTGCACAAACATCATGACCAAGAAGCAAGTTGAGGAGGAAAGGGTTTATTGAGCTTACACTTCCAAGTTGCAGTTCATCACTAAAGGAAGTCAGGACTGGAACTCAAGTAGGTCAGGAAGCAGGAGCTGATGCAGGGGCCATCGAGGGATGTTTCTTACTGGCTTGCTTCCCCTGGCTTGCTCAGCCTGCTCTCTTATAGAACTCAAGAGAACCAGCCCAAAGGTGTTACCACCCACAAGAGGCCCTCCCCACTTGATCACTAATTGAGAAAATGCCCCACAGCTGGATCTCATGGAGGCACTTCCCCAACTGAAGCTCCTTTCTGTGTGATAACTCCAGCCTGTGTCAAGTTGACACACAAAACTAGCCAGTACAATGATTTTACAGCTTCCTTTCCTTCCACACCACCACCTTCATCTCCTCTTTTCATTTCTTTGAGACCTGTTCTTTTTGGCAGTCTGAGCTGGTCTCAAACTGTCTACATCATTCAGGGTAGCTTCAAACTTTGAACTCACAATCCTCCTGCCTCAGTCTTCTGACTTCCGGGATTGCAGGCATGCACCACCATGGCTGGCTAAGATAGTGTTAACATGACAGGTAAATTTATAAGAAATGTCCAAGCTATTTTAACAAATGTAGACAAGAAATGAACTAATGAAATGTCCTCTTAGAGACTGGAGAGCTACCAATACAATTTCTCTTTACCATGGGAGCACAGTCCTACCTACATCTCACTCATTCTTCAATGTCCAGCTGTAACAGCCTCTTGTTCAAAATTGCTCCATAGATGTGATCTCTATCATTTTTTATTTTAAATTTGGAATGAGCTCCTATCACGGACTACTTTGCATCACAAACATTCTCATTAATTTGAACTTTTTTCCATGAAGGAAACAGACAATGCCATCAACATATCACCCTCTCAGTGGATACAACCACTCTTGATATGTAAGTAATTAAAGAAAAGTTCTAAAGCAGAAAGTGTAAAACCTATGCTCACACAAGTGGGCATACAGTCCACACAACGGCCAATGGCCAGATGGTGTTTGCACACCATCAACATGACACACACTTCCCATGGCTCACAGGGCTGAACAAACAGCTACTTTGCTGGCTCCAACTCTTACCTTTCACTTCAATCCTTCAGCCTCCAGGGTCATTAAAAAATATCTGATCTTTCAGTACACTAAGTCTGCCTCCATCTTCAGGATATTCCTTGCATTTTTGCTCCACCTGCAGCGCTCTTCTCCCTAGGATTCAGTTCAAAGAGACTTTTCTTGACCATATTGTCCACATTAGGACCACAGCTCCACTGACTCTATCACATTACTTTAACTCTGTATAGAATTTTATCTTGCTGAAATAAGCATGTTCTTTTGTTTACAATGGCCTCCCAGCTCCACGGGAAGAGGGACTTCTTCTGTCATCTTCAATGCTGAGCACTTTCTGTGGCTCAGAAGAGCCTTCAGTACTAAGGATGCTTTTGGCTCAAGGAAACAGAACACATGACTACCTAAGAGTGACATAAAGGGCTAGAGATACAATTTGGTTGGTAGAGTACTTGTCTAGCAGGCACAAATCCCTTGATGTGATCCCCAGCACTGCAGCTCCCAGGTATGAGTTCAAGTCAAGCTTTAGCTACAATGAAGAGTGTCAAGGCAGCTTGGCAGAGTGAGACTGATTGACTCAAGTATTAAGTTTCTGTCCATGAAATGAAATCCAGAGTTAAGTAGTATAAAAGTAGATTTGGAGGCTCAATACTGCTGAATTCTGGCATCGCTTCTTTGAAATTGTCTTGGTCTTCCCTCTTGGTTACAATGCAGTTGCCCAGGGTTGATGCTTCACATACAAAAATACATCAGTCCAGCAAAGAAGAATGAGGGACAGGAATCTCTCTCTCTCTCTCTCTCTCTCTCTCTCTCTCTCTCTCATTCTCTCTCTCTGTATGTATGTATATTTACATATTATGTATTTTATGTGTGTTGTATAGGACTATCCTCCAAGCCACTGTAAAGTGTAAGGGCCCCTTGCTTCTTGCTTCTATTTTCCAGTCATGAGCCACCTTCCCACTCCATTAATTCACATATAACGGCAATTATATCGTAATTGTACATGGCCTCAGGAGCACTCAGAAGAGATAGAGGATATAAGGAGGGAAGGGGGTTCATCTACTTTGCTGCCTTGGGTTATCCTATCATCCCCTATGGGTACAGACCTTTTAGTGTGACTGCTTTCATGTCAGCCACACTCTTGCCAATATCTCGCCAATATCTCATGTATTGCTCTTTAAGTATGTCTAATAAACTCCTTGCTTCCCAAGGTGAGTTTTGGTGGAACTGTACCTTTGAGGGTCATTGGGACTTAGCAGCAGGAGGAGAAGACGTTGTTTACATCTTGCCCAGGGAAGGAATTTCAGCAATAGTGTGTAAATGTTTTGCCTGTATGTATATGTGTACCACATGTGGGCCTTGTGCCTGAAGACGTTAGAAGCCCTGGAGTGGTCTCCCTGTAACTGGACCTCAGGGTGGTTGTGATCCACAAGACAGGTGCTGGGAACTGAACCCATAGCTTCTGCGAGAGCAATGAGTGCTCTTGACCTCTAAGTCATCTCTTTATCCTCAGAGGGGGCTGAACTCTGCTCCGTGATCTGAGCATTGAACCTATGGGCTGGGAAATGAACATCTCTTTCTGTCAAGGTGGAGAACTTCCCCAGGAGTCCTCTTGGTCTGCTGTCTTACACGCATTGCCCCAAACTGTAGGATTCTAGGCCATCCTTCGGTAGAGGAGAGAGTTGAGCATGGGTTAGTATTCACCAATCATGATTCATCAGTACCTGGAGCACTAAGTTTCTTTCCTAATCCCTGTGCCTCTGCCTTGTATCTGATGCAGTGAATCTACAGTTAGCAAGGAGAAAAATGCTAGAGTATTCTGGAGGTCACCAACTAGGAGCCAGACACACAAATATTCACCATTCATCGAACGCATGGCATGAATTTGTGGTGATCCACCTGCAGGTAACAGTTCCAACATCTCTGTCTCTCTGTCTCTCAGTCTCTCTGTCTCTCTCTCCCCCTCAACCCCCCCCCCCACACACACACACAACATATAGGGCAATGCCTGTCCTTTAGAGGACTTAGAAGTCCCAGGTCCTGGAGGAACCCTCCATCTGTGCTTTATCAAGAACAAATTGAAGGTGGCAGAATGGGCTTGCTGCCAAGATACTAGGTCTTTTCTGGCTTCCCAGAGTCCATTCCCATGCCCTTGTTTCCATAACAAAATCCTTGTGTAGGTGTGTGACTGTTTGCTCTTTGAAGGCCCAAGAAGTGTGGAAGCTACCATATGGACCCTGGTGGAAATCCTAAAAGGACAGATTGGATCCCTGGTGATGGGCCATTTCAAACTTAAAACAAAAACAAAAATAAAAATGAAGTGGGGCCTTTCATTTCAGAATTTCATTTCATTTCAGAGCTTGGCAGGGTCACTAGCACTCCAGGATTCGCCTTGTTTGTGTCTTAAACATGCATGTTTTACACCTAGTCAGATGTTCTTTGATACTTAGAAAAACAATTTCGTGGAAGCTGAGGAAATTAAGGAAAGGTTGCTTCCGGTTGCTGGGCACAGGTAAACGCTAGAGGATTGATAGGTCCCCCAAAAGCCTTCCCAGTGGGCACTAGGGCCACCTGCTCCTTGTGGAGGACCACAGAACTCATACCAGGCTCTGGGGCTCTCACCACCCAGCACTCCCTGCCTGGTTCAGAAGCGGGTCCCCTGGTTGCCCTGTGAGGTGGATGCCTGGGTGGGGAAAACAATGGGGTTGGGTACAGGACCCAGGCAAGTCTTTCCTGCAGCAAACCCGCTCTTCCTTCCTTTGACACCAGGCAGACCCAACCAGGCTCAGTACACAATAGGAGGCATGCTGCTCCGTGTTGTTTCCCAGCCTCTAGCTGCCAGGGACCCAGGGGCTTGTGGGTTGGGGGCAAATGAGATTTCTCCCACCCCTCACTAGTCCTGAAGTCTTAAGGAAGGCAGAGGACCCTTGAGGCCCCAGCACACCCTGGTCTTAGAGACCTTTCATCACCCACCTCTGACCCCCCTCCCGCGCCATACTCGGAAAAAGAAGCAGCCTCATCTCGCCTCCCGGATGCGGCTGCACCAGCAACATCAGCTGCGGGCGGAGCCCGGGTGCTTGCCACTTCCCCCTCTTCCCGCGTGACCCTCGCCCCCACCTCCAGCCCTCCCCCCCCCCCCGGAGACACACCCTCCTTCTTAGGCTGTTGGCCACTCAGGTCGGGGCCCTTGGTGAGAGGGAGCAGCCGCCGCCCGGCAGGACCCAGAGCTTGCAAAAGCTAGAGCGAAAAGGAGGGAAAGAGGGAGGAGCGGCACGCAGGAGGAGGAGCCGCGGGAGCTGGGCGCGGGGCGGCGAGCTGAGATGTGGCCGGCGGGTCGGCGTGTAAACACAGGCAGCAGCAGCGGCCGCCCGGGCCCGGGGCACTGAGCGCGCCCGCAGAGACCTGCCCGCCACCACGGCCATGGCCGAAGTGCGCAAATTCACCAAGAGGCTGAGCAAGCCAGGCACAGCAGCCGAGCTCCGGCAGAGTGTTTCGGAGGCCGTGCGGGGCTCCGTGGTGCTGGTGAGTGGTCGAGCGACTGGGAATCCCTGGGGGGTTCGCTCACACCGGGAGCGGCTTGGTGGCTTCCCGCGCGCCCGCGCTGGGGACCACGGGCAGGATGGGCGCAGAGGCACTCGGTGCGCTTGGAGCTCTCTTTCTCCTCTGTTCTACTTAAGTTTTTGCTCTGGCGACCGGCTGCCAGGGGGTGGGAGTCTCAGGCGCCACGGGATAGCGCTCTGTGTGCCCCACCAGCTGCGCTGGGCTGGAAGCTGAGTGGCAAAGCGGGTTTCACAGAGCTGAGGACTGAGAGTGGGTCTCCACCTCGATGGGGGCGGCTGAAGCTTCAGATCGCACCTTCGGCTCCCCCGGACCCCCGCACAAAGAGCTGGAGATTAGGGCACGAGGAGATCCGGATCCCTTTAGGAGGACACCTGGGGCAGCCTAGGCGGAAGGATGCGATGAACACAGACATACTTGAGCGCGGATACATATCGAGTACACGCGCGCACACACACACACACACACACACACACACACTAACACACACAAAAAACCCCACCCAAAAGCCCAGAGCGCCCAAGCTCTGGCGGGCGGTGTGGACAGAGGAAGCATAGCGACTTCCTTCTGCTACTGGGAGAGGGAAGGTGGTGATGGGTGTTGAGGGGTACTGCCAACTAAGGCAGAGAATGAGGGGGGATTGGAAACAACGGGGCTCTGCGCCTGAGTGGGCTTTGAGTCTGTATCCTCTGGGAGAGGATGGCTTTTAAGACTTGTGAGCGATTGGGGACCAGAGGATGGGGGAAGGACTGGATGTTGCTGTGTAGGGATGAAGACCCTAGAACCAGACGCCTACTGCAGACTACTGGGCATGTCTTGGCAGCGGGTAGAGCTGGGGGGATGGGGATCAGAGAGCATTCTGACACCCCCTCCGGGAAACCACCCCTCCCCCGCACGCCAGCGCACCCTCATCAGCCCTGTTCAGATTGTCTAAATCTGGAGGGAAGCCTTGGGTGGTAAGGGGCACTTGCTCCCTCGCTTTTAAAGGCCCCCCATTGTCAATTTTTTGGACTAGGGACCAAACCTTAAATAAGCAGTGGGACTGATTCATTAGCGTGGTTTTTATTACTTTGTTTTGCAGGAGATTTGCTGGCTTTTGTCTCTTTCCACTACTATATTATTTTGTGTCATTTGCTGTGTTTAAATCTCACCACTTAAGAGGCCTTTTTGTTAGCACAACTTATCCTGGGACGGGAACCTCGCAGCTTTTCCTTGTACTATTTATGTTGATCTTGTAGAATCGGCAATAAAACCAACATTAAAGTGAGGCAAGGGGCCTGATCCTAACAGTGGGAAAGTTGACATTAGTGGGAGTTCTGGAAGAGGATCAAAGGTAAAATATGTACCTTTGAGATCAAAATCGGATTTCTAATAGCTGCAACTGTGCAGAGCCAAGTGACTTTAAAGAAATGTCTTTATCGTGGCTGGACCCTTGAAGTTTAATCCTGCTGCTCGGTGAAGCCAAAGCCAGACCTTCAATGTTGTTTTAATGGATTTGGCTTATTGTCTATTTCACTCAGAATTTGGAACCAGAACCTGTTGAGGTCAGAGCAGAACCTCACTTGTCATCTGGGCCATTTAAGAGCGGACCACTAGCTGTGTGCAAGGCATTTATACTGGGCTGTCATCTTCAGTGGTTATTAGCAAGTGATCCAGACAGCTGAGCACAAGGATGGCTTTTCTAAAACCATAAAGAAAACCTTCACTGAGAAGGAGAGGCTGGTCACCTAACACAGCGTTTGAAGAGAGAGGGAGGATGGACAGATGGTATCAAGAGAATAAATGGGACACAGACAACCTCTGCTGGGATTTGACCAACATTTGACCTGCTTCCCACGACAGTAAAAAGTTAACATTCTTTCTGAGGCCTTAGGCTTTGAGAAAATCTATTTTCGACAGGGTCTCTCGTTCTGTAGCCCAGGCTGGCCTGGAACTTTGGTCTTGTACTTGGTGGTTCAGTTTACTGGGTGCTAGGATTGCAGACATGTGCCACCTATAATTTTTGTGCAGCACAGGTGGAGTGGCTTCTTTCTACCTCTCCATTCTTGGTAATGCTGGGGAAAAAGTCTGTTAACAGAGAAAGACTCTTCTGGAAACTACAGCCTGTGGCCGGGGTGTCCTGGTCAGCTGATGTTACTTAGGATCAAATTTTAGCTTTTATACAAGGGAGTGTAGAGGAGTGAAATGTACTTATTTCTGTGCTATGTGATGTGTACTAAGACTTGGGGTGGGGGTTGAGTAAGAAGTTTCTAGTGATGTAAATCAATCCATTGAGCCCTTACACTGTACAAGGCATGATGTTAGGTGTTTTAGAAACTTTTATTCATTTATTTAGTTCCAATCTAGGGTGAGTGAGTGAGTGAGTGAGTGAGAGAAAGAGAGAGAGAGACTAATCGATCTCAGGGTCTTCAAAAATGCTATTTGTCAGTTAAGAAATAAATAGCTTTAAACAGTACATCCACTCTCACATATTCCTTTCCCTCTGGTTTCTTGTTGTTGTTTGCTTGGTTTTTGGTTTTTGTTGTTGTTGTTTTTACTTCATAGACCTGTTAACCAGAGTTAGGAAAGCCAGGGGTGACTGTAGCGCAAAACAACCATGCCACAGCTGCTGTCAACTTCTGGTTCAGTTCTGATGGAAGCCCCAAGTGTTTATTGAGGGACAGCTGAGGTGGGATTTACACTTGCTGCCATAAACCCAGGATGGTATTAGAGTTTCAACATAAGTTGGAGTCATTAGCACAGCAGGCCACACTTTTTTCCTCATGTAATTCTTGACAGAACTTGGAAACCCTAGCAAGCTGAACAAATATACACTATTTCCTGTTTAAATTTTTTTTCTTTTTTACAGTTACACCCTTGTTGGCATGTCCAGAGCATCATTCAGTTTTGCTCACTGTTCAAAACAACAACAACAAAAAATGCAGAAGGCTTGGGCCCTGGCTATATATAGCTTGTCATTATTAGTATTTCCATGAATCTATTAACTATGTAATGAAATGGCCAGAGAAAGGGAGGCTGTTTCACGGCTGCATGTTCTAGTTGAGCTCAGCATTTTTAGGAAGATCAGTTTTAAACCACGGAAAGGGATAATTACCAAATCGCCATTGACTAGGATAATCTCAAGAGAGCCTTGGGAAGCAGCAATATAACCCAGCAGTGAGCATTGAGGCTAATGGAAAATGCATTTCTAAAGTGCAGAGTTCTGTGTTTTTGTTATACTTCAGGTTATAGTTCTCGGTGCCTGGTGGGGACCAAAAACACTTGAGAAACATGCTGTATCTCCTAGTAGGAGTTTAAATAGTGCTTGCTACTTATCACCAAAAAGTTGTTAGATCGTCTCAGTCGTAGCTCCTTGAGGGAAGGTAATTCAGACAGGTCCCAGACTGGCGTCAAGGGATTTCAAATGAGCATAGCCAGCTCTCTAGAATTGAGAAAGGCTGACTAGGGGTCAGCAGCTGTTCCCTCCCCTCACCCCTGCCGCTCACAACCACTCACAACTGCCTTTGAGCAGAGTGCTTGTCTTGCTTGTCTTTAGGTAACAGCTGAAAAACCCAGCAGCTCCTCTGTTCCCTCTTCCCAGGAGATGTCTGGGAAGTACTTAATGTAGGACAAAATCTACAGCATTGTCATTTGGAAGGAGGTGATGCTTCTTCTACTGTGGAATAAAGTCAGTTTCAACTTGGGCTTGCCTCCTCCCTGGTGTTGGGGGCAGGACTCATGGCCCTGGAGTGTGCTAGGTGCTAATCTATTGCTTAGCCACACTCTCTTAGCCCAAAGTGGCTGCACTTGTTTACTTATTTAACTCATGATGTTTCGGCCTCCCGAATGCTAGGGGTTTACCGGCAGGTACTGCCATACCTGGCTTCAATGTTGGCTTCTTGAGCATGCCTTTCCAGTTCAAAGATTTACTTGGGCTCTTTATTGAACTGAGAGTGAGAAAGGTTAGCCACAGCCATGGCACCTGAACATGAGAATTCCTTATTATTCCTTTTGGTAGCTTCTCTTGTTAGAAGGGTTCCGGGTGACTCACTCCTCTAAAGTTTGTCCAAAGGACCAATTTAGTATGTTAGAAAACCAAAGACCATCTCACTGACCCTTCACTGAAGCAGCAAATAGAATCTTTACCCCTTCTTTTTGGTGCATGTGTGTGTGTGTGTATGATGTGTATGAAAGTGTCCTCATCTGTGTGCACCCATGCAGAAATCAGAGAACCCCTGGTACCCTGTTCTGTCACTTTACAACTAATTTCCTTAAATCAAGGTCTCTCAGTGACCTGAACTAGCCATTCTTTGCCTAGACTGATCTATCCTCTTGTCTCTGGACCCCATTCCTACTAGGCCCACAGCCAGACCTGGCTTTTTAAGAAGTGCTCTGGATGGATGTAAATTCAAGTACTCATCCTGGAACAGCAAGTATTGTTCTACTGTCTCCCCAGTCCTAGAATCTGTTTTCTAAGTTTGCCATTTAAAGCCATTCTCTAGATTGAGGCTTTCCACTTAAAAATACTTATTTCATTAAAGACAACTTAGAAGATGAAAGTGTCATTATGTCATTGGGCAAAAGGAATGCAATATTCTAATGTATGTATTTTGACTTTTATAGGAATATTTAAATGTTTTTATTTTGTGGTTATGCAAAGCCATCTAGCCAGCCCTTAAGTAACTTTCCTCTTATCTGTATCTTATTTATATTTGCTCATATTAGCCAACCTACTCTTGCATAAGCATATTTAATAAAATTGCCAACAATCTTATTAGTTTTTATAGATAAACCATCCTTCATTGGTTGATTCTTTATAGGTTTTAGATTTAAAAATTTTGGCTTGCATGGGCAGGAAAATGCATTTAGGCATTTTCATCACAGTGCCAGTGTGGAGGTCAGAGGTCAGAGGTCAGTTTTCAGGAGTTGGTTCTCTTCTGCTTTGTTAAGGTGGGGCCTCTCTTGTTTTTTGGTGAGCTGTATACTACAGGCTAGAATGGCCTAGGCAATTGTCTTGTCTCTGCCTCACATCTCTTAGGGGGAGGGGACCTGGAATGACAGGCCCCTGCACCTGGCTTTTTAGGTGTGTTCCAAGGATTAAACTCAGGCCCTTTTACCTGAGCTGTCTGTCTCCCTGGCCCAGTACTTTTAGTTTTATGCTGCTGTAAACATGAGTTGTGTAGTGTCATAGATACCTAGGTTTTCACTTTATTTTGTATTTTGAGATAGTGTCTTTCTGTGAAGCCAAGGCTGGCTTTGAATTTGTAATCCTTATGCCTCAGCCTCCTGGGATTTCAGGCATTCCTGTTGTGCCTGACACTTTAAATTTAAATGAATTAAAGTCACTTCCTAAGTGGTCCTTGCCATAGTTCAGCTTCTTAGTAGCCATATGTGGTTGGTGGCTACCATATTAGATGGTGCTGAAATACCCCATTCCATCATAGCACTTCTGTTAGCACTGTCAAACAGCTGTGAGAAAGTTGTTCCAATGAGCCCAAGAACATATATTTCTCCTCTCCTGTGCTGACACTGGTTAAGAGTCTTCATCTTTGTAATCTGGTAAGTTATAAAGAGTACATTAATATTGTAATATGTATTTCTTTGATTTCTGTTGAAATTGAATAGTGTTTCCTATGTTGATGGCCCATCCATATAACTTCTTTTAAGGACTGGGATCCTCGACTCAGATTTGTTTCCTTGTTTTGGATTCTTGGAATAATCACCTCAACTTCACAATTCTGTTTGGCTAAGTCAAGGGTGAGGTCACATATCTATGTTCTTTAAAGTCAGCCCCAGGCTGATCTGGCCCACTCATATACTCTAGGTTAGAATGTCTCCTAGATAAATCTGAAAAAGGATTGTTTAGATTCTCCTTAAATTCCTCTTCATGTTAGGAGACTGTGTTGGGAAACTTGAGTTGAAATTTACTCTGCTGAGTTCTGTGCTGATCTGCAACAAACTGTCCTATTTGGAACCACATGGAATGTTTGCTTCCTCTTTCATATGACAACCCTTGAAACATGTGGAGATCGCCACCAAGCCATTTAAAATTTCACTTTCCACAAGGTCAAAGAGACTTTGTTTCTTTCCTTCTTTTTGCACATGACTTGGTGTTAAGAGTCTTCACGCCATGATCATTGTGTCTGACTTGGTTCCAAGTGCTCAGTTTTCTACTGAAGAGAAGAGGCAGAGCCTGAGGCTGGAGTGAGCCTGGTGTGAAGTCTGACTTCTGCTGATACTTGTCCTGTGAACAAAGGCAGGTAACCTTGACTGTGGAATGGGGACAGACATAAGTAGCGCCCTCGTGAGGAGTTAAGTAATGTATGAAGACTGGTGGACAGGTGGTTCGTACAGTATTAAAATGAAGGTCCAGAGAGAGACAGTATTCCTGGTACTACGTTGATCATGCTGCAGTAGAAGACCACAGATTCAAGAACATTTGGGCAATACAAATTAGTCTTCATCAGTTTAAAGTGCAAAAGACATAAAGTTGAGTGAGCAGGGAAGGGAGCGGAGGAAATGGTCAAAACACCAAAACACGTTGTAGGAAACATCCAAAGAACTAAAAGAACAGAAAATTTGAAAAATCAATGAAGTGGCTGTTGAACAACAACCACGAAACAAAATGCCTCGGTATCTACCACAGAATGTTTCCCTAGTCCTTCGAGGTGTGAGCACGCCCGAGGGTGTCTGGAATGCAGTAGGTGCACAGTTTGCATTTTGTGCATAGCTGTGGGATAATCTTAAGTATTGGGAGAAGAGCCTGGAGGCAGGGATCTAGCGAAAATATGTGGTCCAGGAGAATGATAGCAGAGGCCTTAACTGAGGCAGTGAGAATGGAGATAACAGCCAGTTCTTGTGATTAAATCTCTAGCAGGTGGTGAATCTTGAAGTGGGAGTGTCAGCAAGGAGGAAGAGAAACTAGGGGGAGGAAGAGAGAGGTGGAGTCAAGCTAATTTTGAATTTTTACAGCCTTGGTGAATAGGAGGAAGGTGATAGAGAAGGGAGGAGAAAATGAGCATGCTCCATTTGAAAGAATTGTGTGGGTCAGGCCAGGTTTCATTGAGAAACTTCTAAAGCGAGATCGGGTATCGTAAGGTTGTATTTTGGCAGAAGCCTGAGGTTCTTGAGGGCAGAGAGGAAAGTGTTCCAAGTGGAATCAAGAAAGGGAGGAAGGACCTGGAGAAGACCGGGGCTGAGCTGAACTGACAGAGATAAGACTGTAGGGGTGATTAGCTGATGGAGAAGGCTTGCACCTTTGTGGGGAGATTAGGAAGTAGGAGCCTGGGTAGGGAAGAATAATCTGGAGGCTAGGCCTAGACTTCCTATTAGAATGATAGAAGTTATCACACAATAAACACACACATACACACATACTCATGGGTGGAGATGGGGAGATCTTGCTCGAGCAGTTGACTTTATTAGATCTTAGGAATGAGAAACTAGCCAGATTCCTTTTGGTGCCCAGAAAGAATAATGTAATAGTGTCTATCTTTAAGGGACTCGTGATTCAGACATGAAGATGGGATGCACAATAATAACTGATGTAAAGATGGAAAACCGATATGAGGCTATAATTTCGTCTTCTGTCTTTAGTTGGTTAATACTGTTACTCTTGTCCCAGATCCCTGACACTTTCTGATTTTTTTTCCCCACATTTGTTTAGATTTCTGGTCTTAACAAGGCTGAATAGGCTTTCACTAATGAACACTCATAATCTGTATGACTTTCCTATGGAGTTCCCCTCCCCCATGTTTTATAAGAATGGTGAGAGGTAGCAGTGGCATGTAATGGTGAGAAATTTGTAGAATATGTGTGTAGCTCACATTGTCATTCCCTTTCTTGACTTCTGTGGACTCTAATCAGTGGTTGTTACCTTCCAAAATTCCACACTCCTGGCTTTTAGTTAATTAATTTACTATATTAAAATTTTTTATTGGGGGTGGAGTGTGTGTGTGTGTGTGCGCGCGCGCACACACACACACACACACACACACACACACACACAGCACTATGACACAATCTGCTTGTGAAGCTCAGACGTCTCCTTTCATCATGTGGGTATCTGGAATAGTACTCAGGTCAGGAGACTTTAGTGGTTTGTCTTAACCTGGTGAGCTATCTTGCTAGTCCCACCCTTGCTTTAAAAAAATATGCAGTTTTAAAATGTTTTGAGAACTTCATACGTGAGCAGTGCATTGCTATAACTCTTACTTCTTCTCACTTTCCAAGTCCTCCCATCTCCTCCAAAATTCTTGACCTCTTCTTTAATTATCACACACACATACACACACACACACACACACACACTTGCACAGGCATGCACACACTGAGATGTATAATCTACTGACTACATTTAATGTTACAACTCAGTATAGAGGATTAATTCACCTACTTGATATTTTTCTAGTTTTCTCCTAAGTTACAGAATCATTGACAAGATGTGTTGAAAACTGTATTTTTATTCTCTAAATTTTATTTACCACTGAAACCGGAAACCACGGGAGGGAGAGGGAGCTCAAGCAGTTCCTCCTTTCTTATGGTTATTGTTTTGTTCTGTTTTGTTTTATGATTTAAAAACTATAAGGGTACTTTTAGAATGCATTTCTTCTTCGGATTTAGAGCTCCTGGTTTCCTATAGATTTTGCCAGGAAGGCAGAAGAATTTCTGGCTAACATTGGTCCGCCATTTGTATCAGCCTGGAGCCAGATGCCTTTTTGATTCTTTGCACAGCCCCACCCCAGAGGCTTCCTGAACTGAAACTGGAGTGGGGCAAAGGGGCAGTCTCACCAAGCTGCTGTTTGCCTCTAAGCTCATGCTTGTTAGAGCAATGGGTAGGAAGCCTGAGCTCTGGAAGCACCTAACTGCTTGCTAGCAGTATGACACCAGGTCAGTGCTTTAAGAACACATCAGAACATATGATCCACATGAATGTTGTGCTAGGAGAGACAGCTTGGTTGGTAAAATGCTTAGATGAAGACATGGCTTTGAGCTCCAGAACCCATGGGAGAAATGTCAGGTGTGGTGGCATACCCTTGAAATCCCAGTTCTGAGGAGGTAAAGACCAGTGGATCTGGGGCTCAAGGCTCAGCCAGTCTAGCCAACTCTGTGAGCTCTAGGTTAGTGAGAGATAGTTGGGGTGAAGGAGAGAGAGAGAGAGAGAGAGAGAGAGAGAGAGAGAGAGAGAGAGAGAGAGAGAATGAGAATAAGAATATGAAACCTGAGAGAAAACACACAGTTCTCTGGCCTCCATATGCATGAGCACACATGAGCATGCTTAGCTTCTTGTATATACCTATGCTCTGAAGTGCGCGCGCGCGTGCACACACACACACACACACACACACACACACACACACACACTCATACTCATAAACAATGCCTTGTTGTGTCTCAATATCATTCCAAGGCTTTATGTCCTTTTTTGTGTGTTGTTGGGATAAAACCCCAGGGCCTCACAGATGCTAACCATACATGCTACTACTGAGCTACACCCATAGTCCCAATGTCCTTTTGTATTCTGCCATTTGGGTTTTGTCATAACAAGCTAGATTCTGTTAAGGGTGGCGTATCCAGCTCCCCAGTCAAGTCTGTCGGGAAACACAGCAGTCATTCCAGGTACACGTGGTTTCTCTATTGTTCATGCAAAACCTTGCACAATCACACCTAAATTTTGCTCTTAATGATTTCCTGTGATTCTTTGCCACTTTATTTTAATTGCCTATGGAGTTTATCATCCACAGGAAGGCTCTTCCTGCTTTCTTGACAGCTTGTGTTGGACTGCATATATTTCAAGGTGCTGTAAAGCATTAGAGGATGTTCAGAGTTTTTCAGTCCCCGACCCCCCCCCCCCAATGGTGCTTTCTTTAATGACAGAGGTATTTTACCAAGTGAGATACAACTGGAGATGCTTTGCCAGTTTGCTTTGAAGTCCTTGAAACAGAGTATCTCCATTTGAAACTTTTTGGTGCATTGTGATGGAAGGCCAGCTAGTTTATTCATGAGGAATATTTTTCAGATGGTGCCAAGGCCTTATATTTCCATAACCCCAATTTTTGTTTTTAGGATTCACTTATTTTATTTTATGCATATAGATATTTCACTTGCATTCATATGAATATCTCCTAGATCTGAAGTCACAGACAATTGTGAGCTGCTAGGTGGGTCCTGGGGAATAGAACCCAGGTCCTCTAGAGGAGCAGCCAGTTCTTTTAACTGTGAAACCATCTTCCCACTCCTGTTATAGCCTAGATTTGAAGGAGAGTTAAAAGGGCTGCTATGTCTATGATGGTCAGTATTAAGCATATACTACATTGCTTTCACTCCTATGCTATAAATGTAGAAACAGAGGTGTAGGTTCTAGTGAGGCAGGTCATCCATCAGTTTCAAATGATAGGACTGGTAATGAACTCCAGCTGTCTCTTCTCCTTCAGCGTAGTCATATGAAAAAACAACAGTGGTGTGCCTCCCAGGTTCCACAAGTAATCAGGGGAAGGAACTTCCTGTGTGGCTTGATGATGGCTTATAGGAAGTCATGTTTATTTCCAAACAAGTTTGGTTTCTATAGTGGGAAAGTAGAAGTTACAGACAAGATTCTTATTTAAGAACTGGTTACTGTCAGCTGTTCTTCTTTTCTTTACTACTTGAATAAATATACAGAAAAAAAAAAGAACATTTCAGAACTTTATCTCTGCAGAGGTACCTAGGATCATTTTTCTGGAACTTCTTTTAGGATTTTTTCATTTCCAAGTTGGTTGGTTCTCTCCAAAGACAACACCATTTATATTTCTTTCCATGCCTTTTTATATTAGTAGTTAAGTTTTCTCACTTGAGAACTGGCTGACTTTATGCCTTCCAGGGCCTATCGTTACAGTGCTCACGAGTACATGGAACAGTGCTGTTGGCATGACCAGTTTATTTTTACAGGCTAACAAGTTCGAGTGCTTCAGTGCACCATATGGCCTTGTAGAGACCTGAAGGAAGGAATCTCACCATTCAAGGTGTCTACTTTACCACCAAGAAATGGCTGATGTCCAAGGAGACTTGGCATCAACTGTTGCAGAAACTGAACAGAATCATTATTTAAGATCTCACAGGGGCCTGTGGCTGTCGTTTGTGTCCAGTAGAATGTTTATGACATGCTCTATTGCTCCGGAAGCAAAGAATGCTCTCCTTTCAAACTTGCCCCAGGGCGACTTGTTCCTTCACTAGTGACTGACTTGACTGCTCACGGAGGAAATTGGTGTCTATCTGTCCCTACCAAATAGTCTTTGTCAGAATTCTCACTAGGAACACCAAAGTGATGCAAAAAAAGAATTCCATAAGGCTTCTTGCTTCAATTCCCCAATAACTCACTACCTTTCTCCTTGTCTCCCACCTTCCTTACTTTCTCTACTTAGAGCACAGTCCTGCTCCAGTATTGGAAGCATCAACAGTTTCTCACATAGAGTGTCCAGGTCCTTGGTTTTAATATGTATAAACTGCTGGTTGTACCCTGAATGCTTATATTTATTTACTTGCTTACATTTATTTATTTGTTCATTCACTTACATTGAGACAGGGTCTTATATAGCCAGGCTGACCTCACACAACACATAAATATTTTATATTCTATATTATTTTTATATTTTAATATAAATTATTATATATTACATCACAGATCATATATCATTATATGGTATATTACATATTTATTATATATACATTGTTGCTGGTGTGGTGGCACATGCCTTTATCCCCATTACTCATGAGGCCAAGATAGACATCTTTATGAGTTCAAGGCCTGCCTATCTGCATAGTGAGTTCCAGGTCAGGCAAAACTGCACAATGTGACCTTGTCTGAAAAACAATAAAAAGTGGTGTGTGTGTGTGGGTGTGTGTGTGTATCATTGTGTTGCTAGATGGAACCAACAAACTCCCATAGGCTGAGCAGGTAATCTGCCATGTATTACATTTCCAGCTCCTATACCCCTAACCTGATATCTTGGCTATTCATATCTGAGCCCCTACTTGGTTTCCTGGCAGGATACCAGCTCCTCTACAAGTGACTTCTTGCCATTCGGCTAGGTCTCCTGAGCAGGTCTGCTGTGTCTTTACCATGACTCTACAACTGCTCAGTTTAAGCTGTGCGGCTGAACAGTGTACTGAGAGAGGGAGAGGGCTGCTTGGCAAACTCACAGGAGGCCCAGCACCCGCCCAGGTAAAAAGGTCTAGCAGGTGGGCCACACGGAAATTTGGACCAGTGAGACATATGGTGCATCAATTTCCCACTCCTGACTTAGCACATTGTCACAAACTTAGTGTCTTCAAAGGACACAGACTTTTTATTAGGTTATTTTATTGAAAATGATTTTTTTCAGGCAATATATTCTGATTATGGTTTCCCTCCCCCAAATCCTAAATCCTCCTTACTTTCCACCTACCCAGATCCACATCCTTTATTTTTCTCTTGCTCATTAGAAAACAAACAGGCATATAATAATAATAATAATAATAAACCTTAAAATAAAACCAAACAAACCAGAATAATAAGACAATACAACTAACAAAAAAAAAATAACCACAGAAAACACTCGTGGGACAAAGATGCAGAGACACATTCATTCACATACATAGAAATTCTATAAAAAACAAACCCAAATCCAATAAGCAAAGGACCTATAAGATTAAACAAACAATGCCCAGACAAAGCATTAGGAGACAAAAAATCCTCCAAAAATACTCTTGAGTTCATTTTGTATTGGGCATCTGTATTTGGCATGTAAGTGTAGATTGTATACTCCCTGTTGGGAGAAAATGAATTTTTCCTTTGCAAGTGATTGTCAATTAGAGATAACTTCTGGGTGGTGATGCTGGCTTGTGTCCACTCCCCATGTCAGTGCTGGCTTCCCATCTAGCTTACACCTGTGCAGGTCCTGTGCATGCTGCCATTGTCTCTGTGAGTTCACATGTTTGTCAGACATGTTGTGTTTAGAAGTAGAAGGCCTTGATTCCTTGGTATCTTCCATCTCCTCTAGTTGAGCCTGAGGAGAGGGATTTGTTGGAGAGATCCCATTTAGGACTGAGTGTCCCAGGTCTTTCACTCTCTGTACATTGTCTGGCTGTAGGTCTCTGAATGTGTTCCAGCCTACTGCAGGGGGAAGTGAGCCTGATGATGGCTGAGCAGGGCACTGATGTAGGAATATACCAGAATGTCAATAGGAGTTATTTTATTGCCGCATCCCTTTAGCACAGTGGTTCTCAACCTTCCTAATGGTGTGGCCCTTTAATACAGTCCCTCAAGTTGTGCTGATCTCGAACCATAAAATTATTTCCATTGCTACTTCATAATTGTAATTTTGCTACAATTATGAATTGTGATGTAAATGTCTGCTTTGTAGGATATCTGAAATGCGACACCCCCTCCCCCACAAGGGATTACCAACCACAGGTTAAGAACTGCTACTTTAACAGAACAATAGTATCTGCTTTTCCCCTGGATGGATGGCCTAGCTAGTCCCAGGAAGAACAAAGACATTTTTGGTTCTAGAGGTTGTAAGCCTGACACAGGTTTAACTGGGATGAAAGGTTTGGCAAATCAGGAGCTCTAGAGGAGAGTCCTGTATGTTGCCATCTTCTCCAGTTTCCACAGTGTTCCTGCATTCTTTGGTACCTCTATCTCCATCTTCAACCCAGCAGTGGCTGGCCATGTTCCACATCAGAGCACACTGCCTCTGCTTCTGGCCTCATTCCCTTTTCTCTGCCTCTGATTACCTTGCCTCCTTCCATCTCTCAATTATAAGACCCCTTGTTTTGTTTTTGTGGTATCGGTGATTGAAATCATGGCCCTGCACATGCTGGACAACTGCTCCATCTCTGTGCTATGCTCCCAGTCACATAGAAGAACTTTTGTGATGACTTTGGTCCCACCTCCATAATGCAGTATGGTCTTTTCAACTCAACAAAACCTTAATTTAATCACATGTGAGGTTTCCTCCAATGAGTAAAGTAAATATTTAGGGACAGAGCTGAAGCTATGTTTGGGAAATCTTTTCTGTACATAGACTCCATGAAGAGTGGATAAAGGGTCAGGAGTTGGTGGGGCTCCTGAAGTTGAATGGGTTCCCTACTTTATAATGAAAGAAAAGAGGGACAGAATCTGATAGACTAGCAAACAGGAGGCCAGGTGCAAATGTCTTCCCAGCGTTCTAGTGAAGAAGCACAGTCCCTTTTGAGAATTTTAGTTTCAAGAAAGCAATGCAGGTTTGCCATCTGTGATTTTCATTAGCTTGTTTTCTAAAATTCCTCATAATTAATTAGTTTCCCCAAAGAGGACTCCATTGGTCTGGAGTTCTTATAGAGAGTGCTGCTTTCAGACTTAAGTAAGGTGTTTCAGGATACAATTTGGCCAGACACATACAGGCACTTTGCCAGTTCAGGCCTATGGAATTTTCCACTTTCAGCTAAGGAAAAGAGGAAAGCAGTAAGGGTATGTAGGTGTGTGTTGCTGGGCACTGTAGATATATGTGCAGGAGACATGTTTTAAAGAGAAAGAGATGATTTCACATTGCCAAGTAACTCTGGCTCACAAGTCCCAAGATGCTTCTCACATGTCCTTTGTAAGAAATACTTCACCTAGGCTGAAGGTCAAGTTAGAAGGGGCAGCACACTTCAGAATATTCAAGAAAATTGCAGGACCCCTCTCCAGGTAAAGTTTCTAAAACACATGGTTGGAGAAGGCAGAGGAAAAGACAGGGAACTCTCTGAGTTCCTTCTTGACTTCATGATGATTTTAACTGAGAGATAAATCGAAACTTCCTCTCTCAGTAAAATGTAGTCCCTGCCATTTTAGAGAGCCACACCATAAACGCTTTCTGGCTGCTTTTGTTTCAGCCTCCTCATGCTGACCAATAGAACACCCATGACAGTATGATGGCCCAGCTCCTTGCAGCCCCGAAGAAGCACTCTATCATAGGCGTGGATTGTGTTTGCTATTTTTACAGCAGTTCCAATTGGCCACAGCTACATTTCTCCCTGGCTCAACCTATCCTTTTACAGGTCCTCGGGTAACTGATCTGGCTCTGCAGTGAAAATCCTTATAAGAAGGTCCAGGGGAAATCACAGATTCTGTTTTAAAACCTGGAGTTACAAAATGTCCAGCAACTCTCTTCACTTTCTTCTATTCCATGTTCTATTCTCAGACTCTTCAATTTGGAAAATAATTCCCATTCTTTTTCTAACCTAACATAAGATAAATCTTCTGATATTTTCAGTTGGGTTGTATTAAGTGGTCTGCTGTTACATACGAGTAATCCACTAATTTTTAATTGTGCAAGTTTATTAACTATAGTCCTATTCGGGACTTCTTTAGAAAGACTTCTAAGATGACATTTATTTTCTCCAAGTTATGGTTTCTTTTCCTTCATACTGGCCTTTATTTTTCAGTTTGTTTTCCCAATTTACTTATCTCTGTGGTGGGGCCTCCTCCTCTCTACTTGCCTTCCACTGAGCTCCATGACTTACAGGTAGTGTATACTACATTGATGAATTTCAGGACAGACTTGATGTGTTAGATGCCTAGAATGTCTTGGCCTGTTGTAGATAGCAGAAGTAGAAAGCAATGTATTGTTGGAGAGTGTGCTAACTGGAGAGAAAGGTATGTTGTGATGGGGTTGATAGCCGCTTTGGCTGATGATCAATACAGATACTTTCATTCGCTTGATGCTAATATCCCAAGGGACATGCTTTTAGAACTGTTTCTTGAACTGAACAAAAGCAGAGGTTCATTTTCTGCTGATTTCCTTATAATGGATTAAGTCTATTTAGAGCAAACTTGTAGACATAAGAGAAGGCAGTAGGATATAATCTGAGAGAATTGAATGGTGTGTGTGTGTGTGTGTGTGTGTGTGTGTGTTACAATAGTCAAAAAGACCAGAGATTAAAATACTAACAGTATTGGGGGGGAGGGGGGAGCAGCCTATATTTAGAGAACTAGAGAGGAGGAAATCAAAAGCTTCAGATCTTGTGCTACGGAAGTAGAATAGCTTTGTGAGTATATACATAGTCAAGCCTGAAGACACTGAATGAGTCAAGCCCCCCAAATCAAGTAACTGAGGAATTTTGAACTGAAAACCAACTGTCCACATCCAATTGAGGTCCCAGTTTACTGACCACCTGATACCAACAGGTGTTTTGGGACCCAAGGGGGGAGGGGGAATTTGGGTGCCCTGTTTACCTTCATCCCAGGTTTTCTTAGCCTTGAATAGCAACACCTCACACCTGTTCCAAACCTGTATTTCTTGAGGCAGCAAACCCTGCTGGACAGGAATGGCAGCAAATGGAGACTGTGCCTCTGAACCACTGTAACTCTGCAAGAGCAGCCCCCACCGGGTCTGGCTTCCTCTTACTATTTCCTTTCCTTTCTCTTCTAAGCACTTTCTTCTCTTTTCTAATTTCTACTCAACTCTAACTGGTCTCCCCTCAAAGCTCTTGCTTGCAGGTACCCTACCACTGAGTTACAGTCCCAGCTCTTTCTCTACATGCACGCTCCCCACGACTGATGTTCGTGGTATTCACATCCCTGCACTGCCACCTTCTAGGCAAATCCATAGCTCTAGATCCTCTGCACTCCACTTCATCACACCCCCCCCACATCACTTTCTACCTTGCTAACTAAAATCTGAGTGTGGACAAATGCCTACTTTATTTTCTTTCTGTCTTCTTTGCTTCTTTCTCTCTGTCCTTCATCTTCTCTCCTTCCCTAGTGCTAGGATGACAGGTAGGCACCATCACATCCAGCTCCCATTTCTCTGTGCTCATCTTTTCTCCACCATTCCTTTCTTCTATTTGACTACAAAGTGCTCACCATGGGGCAGAGACATTACTTTGTTTATTTTTTTTAACCTTTTTTAAAGCCAAGGGTGGAAAATTCCAGAGGCCTGAGTTAGTGATGGCTAGGTGCCTTTTCTGGAAATCCAGTAACTGGAGTGCCAAGGGAATGTCATGGGACCGCACATCTGGAAAAGCCGTTCCCTAAAATGTCCTGGTTTTGAATTTAGGTCCGTGTGAAAGAAGAGGAGGTTTTGAGCGGTGATGAAATCAATCATTACAACTGAACATCCGAGTTTACATCACTTTCTTTTTCTTTGCTGCTGGGCTTCATTGGGAAATCATAGCCTTTGGCTTTTTAGGACTTTCTAGAGTCCAATCTTTTGCATAAGAAACAAATACTTCTCTCACAGTTCAGCTTAATTGAGGATTTCACTTTGTTGGAGTCACTTGTTCTGCAGAGGCCAGCTCCATTTCAGAGCAACCGGAGTGGGTCTCCTGGGGCCAGGGAGCATCCTCCCAGATGTTACTAGGTGGAGCTGAGGAGATGAGCCCCACCCTCATGCCTCTTGCTTCATCCCTGGAGAAATAACCTGGGCAGGGTTTTGCTTGCATACCCCTGAGGGCTGTAACAAATTAGAGGTGACTATCTTGACAATTCGCCAAAAAGCAATCTTCTTGAAATACATAGAAAGTACTCCATCATTCTGCTGCTTCTCATGAAGGTGGGGGGTTGGAATAAAATCCCCAAGACCAGAAAAATGCCAACTCCATTTGCATTGGTTTCATGTGACTACGAAGAAAGCACTCAGAATTTCTTCAGGTCTCCCAGTCAAGTATGTAGGCTTACCTTTGTCCCATCTGCCCCCACCACAACCTCACCTACAGATTGAACCTCAGCCTCTCTGAGCTATATCACTGCTTTCAAGAAAGACACTATCGGTTCTCCCCTTCCAGCCTTTCCAAATCTCCCTCTTAATCTGAAATGCCCCTCCATCCTTCTCTTATCAAAGGGAGACCTGTCTGTCCTGCAGGGCTCACACCAAATGGCCATCTTCAACACTACCACCTCATTGAGTAACACACTGTTTTGTTTTTCTCTCTGAAGGTATGTAGCATGCCTCCAAAAACACACTGTAGACTAAGTGGCATGAAACAATACATTTATTCTCTCATAGTTTTGGAAATCAGAGGTCCAAAAATCAGAATGGCAGGGCCACATTCCCTCAAAAGACTTCAAAGAAGTGTCTGTTGCTTTCCTGCCAGCTTTGGTAGCTCCCAGCTTCCTAGGTCCAAGGCTGGATGACTCTGGTCTTTGCCTGTGAGGGTCTGCTACACATTATCTATTGAAACAAGACCATTTCCCTCTGCTTCTTTCTTGTATTAAAGGACACTTGAAATAGCATGTAGAGCTTGGCCTTATAAACCACAGTGATCTTCTTATTTCAAAATCTTGAACTCAGCCACATCTCTATGTGCCTTTTTGCCACAGAGGCACATTAGAAGGTTCCAGGCTTTAGATGTGGGTACATGTTTCAGAGGCCATTCTTCAGATCATCCTACTAGTGTTGGGTTTTAGAGTGTATTGATTTCATTCTGTCTCATCAGTGTAAACTGTTGATAACTTTTTTCTCCAATTAGAATATTGATGCCTTAAGGGACCGCAGGAGAGTGGCAAAAGCAGTCCGTGTGCCAGAGGACACAGCATAGCACTTTTAGTTTGTGTTAACACTGGGGACTTCCATGCAGTCATTTGTAAAAAGGGAAAGAATAACATTGTCTTTAGGACTTGGCAGAATTGTTCATAAGGCCAAAAGAAACACAAATTCAAGTGTTCAAAATAAGGGGTAGAGACTTGAGAGATGGCTCAGTGATTAATAGTGAATGCTACACTTGCAAAGGACCCATGTAAGGAGACTTTAAACGACCTGAAACTCCAGCTCCTGTGGAATCCAATGCCTTTTGTTTCTGTGCGCGAAACAAACACACACACACACACACACACACACACACGTGCACACCTACACACTCAAAAATGATAATGAATCTTTTAAAGTAAGGGGCTAGGCAAATTAACACCCATACACCAGAAAACCATGCAGGCATTGACGTGACTTCTCACTAAGGAAAAGTTTCACTTATGAAACTGCATATAAAGTATCATCCTATCTCTGTAGAATAATACACATCTGATAGGTATGAATTTAGCCATTTAATTACTCCCCAACTTCCTCTCCTCATCTGCAGTATGGATATAATGCTGGTGTAGATGGCAATGGGAATGTTGTGAAGCTTAATTAAAATAGTAAAACTCTTACAACAATGCATAGCACAGAAGTACTGAAGTAATATAGCCATTGGTATTATTAACATTCTCAAAGAAACGTGTCAGTGGGATGTTTGTGTGTTTATAATGGTTATGTACTTATGGATATTAAGAGTGTATACTCTGGATGGTGGTATTGTGGATCAGTTTTATTCTTGCTTTATGTTTTCTGGGTTTTGTTTTTGTTGGAGATAGAATCTCACTGTGTATCCCTGCCAGGTCTAGAACTCATTACACAGACCAGGCTGAGCCAGAATCCATAGAGATCCATCTGCCTCTCCCCCTCAGGTGCTGGGATTCTATGTAGGTGCCACGATACTGGGGTGTTTGGGGCTGCTCGTTTGCTTGTTTGTTTGTTTTTCTTTTCAGACAGAGTTTCACTAGGTAGTTTCTAACTTTTACTACTTACTATGTAGACCAGGCAGATCTTGACTTTGTGGTAATGATCCTGGCTCTGCCTTCTGAGAGCTAGGGTAACAGGCATGAACCAACACTCTTGGCATGCTTTCTGGTTTTAAAACTTTTATTTTTTACATTGATCACAATAATTTTTAAAAGCAGAAAAGGTCGATTTCAAGACAAGAACTGTACTTTTTGGATGGCTATGTTTATATGACAGACACTTATATCTGTAATTTACTATATGTTTAATACTTTTAGACAGAGTTTTGCTATGTAGCTCTACCTAACCTGGTACTGGCTATGTAACCCAATCTGGCTTAGAACTCATGGCAGTTCTCCTGCCCCAGGCTCCCACATGCTGGAATTATAGGCATGCTCTACCATCTCTGATCTACTGTTTATTTAGTTAGTTGCACATAAATGTGTGTTTGTGTGTGGTGTGTGTATATGCATGTGAATGTCTGCCATGTTTAAGCATGAGTGTTCAAGGAGGCTGTAAGAGGGTGTAGGATCCCCTGGAATCTACATTACAGGCAGTTGAAAATTGTTGGACATGGGGGCCAGGAAACCAAACTCAGGGTCTCTAGAAGATGGGTAAGTTCTCTAAACCACTGAGCCATTTCCAGTCCCATTTATTATTATTATTATTATTGTTGTTGTTGTTGTTGTTGTTGTTATTTTGAGATAGGATCCATCTATTATGTAGCTCTCTCTGTTCTGGAACAGACAGCCCCAAACTCACAGAGATTCGCCTGCCTCTACTTCTTGAGTGCTGGGATTAAAAGCATGTGATATCACATCCACCTTCAAGTATTATTATTAAGACAATTTCTTCTACAGACCTTCAGATCCTTGCCTAGTGATTTGTACATTTCAAGTTCTCTGTTGAATGAAGACATTTTTTTCATGGTCTGGAAGTTGCAGACTTTGATTCAAGTCAGTGATTGTCCTGAGTTTTTTTGAATAGGCTTGTATCTTGGTTCTTTCATTTAAAAACATGTTTTGATCTTTTGACATAGGAGTGTTAGAAATTACATGTGACTTTGCAAAATCCTACCTTACAAAAGATATATAATATAGTATTGTCATTTGCAGCCTGAAGGAATTATTTACTTTGCAAAGCATGTCAATAGTGTTTATTTAAAACAAACAAACAAACAAAAAAGACTAAGTGTATGCTTAAATTATAGGATTTCCCTCAAATTTAACTTTACAGACTGTATTGTGCAAGCACAGCTGTACCAAAGCTGGAACAGTGATTGGCAGTTCTCTATGTACCATGACTCTGGGCTGTTCACAAACCCATTTTATGGACACACTGCCACCCAGGTCACACAGTGAAGAGTAGAAATTATAATTTCTGATTCATAATCCCTCACATTAACATTAAAATTGTTTGGCTTTTACCTAGTAGCTTTCATCCAAAGCCTTCAAAGTGCTCAATCCACATTTGCTTCCCTATAATTAAACCAAATGAGTCAGCAATAGAACCAGGAAAGCAACCTTCCAAACTACCAGCAACAGGAGAAGCTAGTTCTCCGCTATGTCTTCTGACAGCAGGAAATACAGCGCAAAATCGTTATAGTTTGTTTATTTTCAGCGAGATAAATATAATATTTTATGTATATTTTAGGACCTATTTTTAGAGTAAGTGTAAAATCTGAGGCAAAACAGAACAGCAAGCACGGAGTTCACTTCCCATACACTGCACAGCCTCTGTTTATTAGCACCCTGCAGGAAAGTGGTGAATTACAACAAGAACAACAAAACCCACATTGTGTGGTAAGGTGTAGTGACACAGGCCTGCTGTAATCCCACACTTGGTAGATTGAGGTCTGTGAATAGTGAATTGGAGGGCAATCTGGGATACACGGTAAGAGAGCTTGTCTTAAAAATAAAAAGGAGACATGTATAGCAGACTAGAGAGTAGGCTCAGTGGGCAAAGGACTGTTGTGCAAGCTTGAGGGTTCCGAGTTCAGATCCTCCACACTAAGTGAAAGGCAGGCATGTTTATGCACAGACCTATAACTTTAGCGAGTGGGGGTAGAGACAGGCAGATCTTTAGTTCCTGTACTAGGCTCAGTGAGAGGATTGTCTCAAAAACAAGGTGGAAATGGATAGAGAAAGACAGCCAAAGTCAACCTTTAGTCTCTATACATGCACACACAACTGAGTGTACATACAGAAATACATGTGCACACATACAGGCATTATACACACACATACACACACACACACACAAAAACACATGAAGTTTTACTATTTGGCCTTACTATGTTCCTAACAACAGCCCCATTATCAGTGTTGTGTGTCAAACTGTTTTTCTGGGGAGAGATGCAATAGACATGTCTACTCACCCCAGATAAGGAGCCCAAGACCGACCAAAGTACAGATACCACCAAAGTCCAACTTGGAGAACCAATGAGTTTTATTGGTGTTGCTGACAGGAATATGGGTGAGAGGTTACATATGGGAGAAGAAATGATGCAAACACACACACACACACACACACACACACACACACAGTCACCAAAGCCTACATAAACATGGGTGATCTTCAGAAGCTGGGAACCTGGAACACAGTGCACAGCCTGGGGAGAGCTCAACAGTTTGGAGATTTCCTTCCCAAGTGACTCAGTTGCTCTAAACCTCTTCCAGGCAACTAGGCTGCTTTCTGCTTCTTCCAGGCATCTGGTCTGTTCTCAGTCTTCTTTGCAGCTTAGTTTATCTGATAATCTTATAGGCAACTCATCTGAGACAGACAGCTTTTCCTGCTTAGGCTGGCAGAGAAGGGTCTGTTGAACCTGGTTCATTTCAGGGACTTCCTGAAGCTATTTTTAAGCTGCTTACCATCCTGCTTAAGGAGTTTCCCTGCAGGATGGAATACTTCAATCCTAGAGGAAACAGTTACACAGAAACCAAGTAGAAGAAACCTCTGTGCAAGTAATAAGTAAGGTTAGTTCAAGTGACTTCCAAAACAATGTAACTATCACTGTTGCCCTTGGCTGTCTCTCAGAGGTTGAAAAACAGCACACAAGGGAGACCCAGGACTTCAGTGATGTTGAAAGATTTCAGCTGGATCTAATCTGAGAGCCTCCTTCCTGAAGTCTAGTTTAACATAAAGTGCTATGTAAGCTACCAAGGGAGGGAGGCAGTAATAGTCCTATCCAACAGTGATGCCTTCAAATTACAATAGTCAGCATAACAAGATATCCCTAAAGGTGTGATAGTGACACTCATATCTTGGTGCTAAAACAACAGCTGTCTAATTGCACGTAAGCCACACACAGTAGGAGGGAAATCATGCCTGGTACTGGAACCCTAGCCAGCTACCTGAGGGTAGTGACATCATGGATATTAGAGGGGAACCTTCTATAGCCAGTTTACTATACTACCATAATACTTAACTGCATTCCAAAACCTATTCATATATCTACCTGTAGGCAAAGAACTACAGGCAACTAATGACTGCGGAGAGAGGGAGAAGTAGCTTCTCCCAGGAATGAAACCCCTAACTGGTTATCCAATACAAAGTGGTCAGCTCTGAATTCACATACCACAAGCAATAATAAATGGACTCAGAATGTCATATTTATGTATTTATGCATGTATATGTATATTAAAAAAATAAGCCATCAATTTGAGAGGGAGTGGAGGGAGAAGAGAGGTTGGAAGGAGGGAAGGAAAGGGGGTGTGATGTAATATTAAAAGATTAAAAGATTTTAATTTTAAAAATAGCTAGGTATAATCCCAGCATTTGGGAGACTTTGGCAGAAAGATGACTAGTTCAAGGCCATGCTCTGATACAAATCAACTTTCTCTCCTAAAAGAACTAGTTCAAGGCCATGCTGTGGCAAAATGAATATAATCTCCAAAAAGAAAAACTAGAAAAAATTAAAAAATTAAAGCTAATCTGATGTGACAACCAAAGTCTACAGTGTATATTAGGTATTGTTCTTCATATTAAATATTCTGTGAGTACAAACCTGTACCACCTGTATTATAGAATAACCATTAGTCCCTAGATTAAACATCCTATGTTCTGGCTATTACTTCATCCTTCTTTATTTTTTAAGTTATGGGGAAATACTTAAAAATCCATATAAATACAAATATATTTTTATGTGTCCATCTTATATTATGATGAGTGTATTGCTAGAAAAGAAAAGGCTGGGATGGGCAATGCAGTGTAAAGAAACTAAATAAAGACAAGAAGAAAGAAACGTCATTCAAAGATGTGCACACTAGTAAGGAAAATGGCATACAAGTGCAGAAGGAAAACAAGATGTTGCTTACAGAGATGAGTGCCATGAGTGTTCTAAACGTCCTTCCACTTCAGCAATCCACCTTTCTGTTTCTGTTGTTGTGTTGTGTTGTTTTCGAGGGTCTCACTGCATAACCATGCCAGGAAGGGAGTTCATGATGTAGACCATACTGGCTTCAAACTCACAGACATCCTCCTGGACCTCCCTCCCGAATGCTGGGATTAAAGGCTCCCATCCATTTGCTTTTCAGTTCTTGAAAATTAAAAGGACTTTTGTTCTTTCTTTGATTTTTGAAATTGTAACATAATGACACCATTACCCCATTCCTTTCCTCCCTCTAAGCCCTCCCATAAGCCCCGTTGCTCTGTTTCACATCCATGGCCTCTTTTTATTTATTTGTTGTTATATACCTATGTGTATGTGTATACACAGACACACATGTATGTATGATATACATTTTATTGTTATTAAAAACTGACTGGTGTGCTCTTCCTTCCACTCTCAGAATTCATTTGTTGTCTGGGGTTCTCTGTGTAGGGCTGAGGCCTTCTTGGCTTTTCCCTGTCCACTTTAGCATGTCTGTTGCTGCTGTTCTTGCTCAGCTCATGTGTAGGCAGTCATGTTGCTGAGACTTTATGGTGTAGCTCCTTCCATTCCTAGGAGTCGTGATCTCACAGCAAACTCCCCATCCTTCTTCTCTCACACTCTTTCCACACCTTGTCACAAAATGCCCCTTGTGCTTTAGATGTAGGAATTGTTCTGTGAGTGTTATCAGTTGTATCAGACTCCACAGTTCTGCATTGTGATGGGTTGTGGGGTTTGTAGTTATCTCTGCCTGTTGTAACACAAAGGTTCCTTGATAAGGAGTGAGGACTACACTTATCTGTTGGTATAAGGACAAATGTTTAGAGTATAGTTAGGGAATATGCTGATTTAGGGAAGATGGGTTTCTAGGTTCTCCTAAAGTGAGATTTGGTGTTAATAAAGAGATTTTGTCATTTGTGGTTCTTTTTTCTGAGAATTAAGTAATGCAGCCCCTCCTTTTTATTTTATAGCTTTTAATTCTTTCATTGAAAATAGATTCTCCTCCCATTCAGTATGTCCCTGCCACAGTTTCCCCTCCCTCCACTCTTCCCAGGTCCCTCCTACCTCCCCTTTCTACCAAGTTGGCCATGAACCCCTTATCCTCCTGCCTTCAACCTCCTAAGTGGTGAAATTACAAGCTATGCACCACAGTACCTGGCTCTAAACTGCCTGCCAGTTCTATGAGCACATGATTTATTCCTTCATTGAAACTTGAAAGAAATCCAAGGACCAGAAGACACTGAGAAAGGGATTTATGTTTAGCTTCTAAATATACATGCTGGAAGTCTTAAATATTGGGAAGCTCATGTGATGTGTGTAAAAAAAGTAAGTGGTTGGAGCCACTATATTAATATGTGGCTGAGAGAGCTAGGGGTGTCCTGGCAGCCATTTGCAGATTGTTCTTTTGTAGAATACTTTCTGGCAGCCTCAGGGGTCTTGAGCACCAGTGAGACTGTGTACTGTGCCCTGATTTCCTCTTTTCTTTAGGGAGCCCGCCCTATCCCCGATCTCATGCATTTTGGAGTGTCCTATCTTTCCATGCCCCCATAGTGATATTTTTCTAGATTTGCTTGTGGTTGTTTTTCTCGCTCAAGAAGTCTTTTGATCCACCTTTTGGGTCTGACTAGTGAAAAGGAAATAAGATTATCAGTGTGTCTTGCATTAGTGCCTGAAGAAAGATTCTGTCCCTCTTAACACATGTTCCTTACAGTTGAGGATAGGGCTGTTAAAGGTAAGCTTCTCCAAGCCTGGGTCAGACTGCCTTTGCTTGACCTCACTGAATGTCACTTAATGGAAAAATATGATAAGGGTTCACCCTATGGAATTGTTGCTTAATATTGTAGATGAGTCATTGGAATTAGTGTGTTAGAAAATCATTTCCAGATGTGTAGCAGAAACTTTTCCAAAAGGAATCAACTCTGGAAACTGGGTTAGTTTTCTTTTAAATGATCTTAGAGCCAGAGTTAGTCAGTTCTTCTCATTCATGGTTAGTCAACATTTATTTTGGGTTCTCTGTGGTAAGATCCTAGTCTTGTACTTTTAAAATGATATGCACAAAAGTAGGTCCTGTGCCCAGGCTATCCCTTTATCCCATGTTGCCTTCTCTACTCTTCAAGAGTCCCAATATATTCATAATTATGAATGATCCTACTCCATTGGACTCTGGCCTTGTCCTTTATCTGTGTGCATCCCTGTGGGAAGGCTTCTTCCCAGGTACTTTGAAGGATGGCAGAATACCTTAGTGGTAGAGTAGGAGCAGAATGTGTAACCCAGAAGTGGCTGAGAATGGCTGCTCTGGAGTCTGGGTTGGAAAACTACTTTCTATCTATAGAATATGAGAAAGTTAACTTAAGCATCTCTGTTTCTTTAATTATACAATGGGAGTGATAGTAATAATATTCTGAATGAGGTCATCCCTTGCAAACACTCCACATAATCCTTCTCTGAGTTGGCTCTGTGTGTAGTTTGGTGTGAAGGAGGAAAGGGAGATCTGACTTGCAGATGGAGGCTCTCCAGGAAGCCATCAGAGTGTTAAGGTTTTGAAATTCCACCTTTACCATACTTAACTCCAGTAGGGAATCCACAGGCTTCTCACATCCAGTCAATTTTTAGTTGATCCCTGTGAAAAGAAGTACTGTGTTGTCATCTGCTTGCAAGCAACAGACAGATTTTGTAGCTCGTGCAATAGTCAGAAGGAAAGTATTTGCCAGTAGCACAGCCTGGAGCTCTAGCAAAAGCGAAGTCCACTCTAATGAGGTGGTTTTGGTAAATATAAAGTAATGTGTTCTGTCTTGCTCATTTTTCATGACACACCTAGTCTCACACTATATCTGGACATCTTTCCACTGAATGTATATTCTATCAGGAGATCTCAAAGACAGCAGCAGCAAGTGTACTTATGTGCTAGGTTATGTGCTCCCAAATTCATGAACTTGGAAACTCTCAAAAATGGGAAAGATAATAAACATTACTGTTCCACAGATATATGGATTTTTCTTATTCCTTCTCTCTCTATTTCTACCTCTATTCCTGCAGCTCAGGATGTAACCCAGGGCCTCACATCTGCTAGGCAAATGTTATATCATTGAGTTTTATACATCGTCTATACTAGTTTTGAAGCTTTGAAATGTTTAGGAGTTTGTAAAAGTGCTACAAAAATGTGTGTAGTGGTGAAGAGTTCAACTCCACAGTTAAGCAGCCATGGCTTTGAATCCCTAACACATTTCTTTTCTATTACTGGATGTCACATTATCACAAGCCTAGAAGCTTGAAATAATGCACATTTACTAGTTCCCATTTCTCTAGGGCAGTACCATTGGCTCAGTAGGAGGTGCTTCTCTGAGTCCACAGGTCTTGGCAGCACTGGGTCCTCATCTAGAGGCTCAGAGACATTTTCCAAGCTAGTTCAGGGTAGGCATAATGCAGTTCTTGATGGTTAGTTGTAGGAACCGGTCACATTTGCTGTCTGTCAGCTGTCAGCCCCCATCAACTCTCAAAGAACAGGGTCAGTCCCAGCCTGGTGGCTGTAATATTACATGGCATTCTATTGGTCCAAACTCGGCAGGTGAGCCTTTCTCTTCAAGATGAGCCCTGCCCATCTTCTAGGGATCATCTAATATGGCCAGGTCTCCTTTGGATGGATTCAAGGTCAATTGTTTGGTAACCTACTAGGGGGAACGATATTTCCTAATAGTCACAGTTCCCATTTACATGAGACAGACAAACCACAGAACAGTACTAGGGGGCATCACTTACTCTACCAACTCCACCAATCACTTGGGCAAGTTCCCTAAGCTCTCTTCTTTTGTTTTCCCGATGCTAAAATATGAGTTGTGGTAGCATTCTCCACTGTATGAGGTTGTTGCTAGAATTGCATGAGATGACACATGCAGTGCATCTCAGCCTAGCCGTGGTGCTAACAGAGCTTATCATAGACACCAGAGTCATAGCACAGAAGTGCTTCTTTCTTTCCTTCTTTCCCACCTTGTCTTTCCTTACTCCTACCTGTGATGAAATGGTTTTGAGGGGGAAGCTCATGCTAGCATGCTAAAAAAAAATATTTAGGATTTTCCCCTAGTGGTTTATGTTACTTCAAAGAGAGATGGCACACACTTGTTGAAATCCCAGTACTAGGGAGGCTCAAGAGGATGATTATGAGTTCCCAGGAAATTTTATCTATAGAGTGGGACCCTGGGTCAAAACAAAAAGTAGATAAGGTGAAACACTTCCCAGATGTTACTCTTCTTTTGAAAACTAGCTCGGAGCCAGGTGTGGTGCAAGCATACTAACACACACTTTTTATCCCAGCACCCAAGAGGCAAAGGCAGGCATATCTGTGTGAGTCTGAGGCTACTAAGTTTTAGAAAAGCCAGAGGTACATACCCTATCTCAAACAAAACAAAACAAAGCAAACATCCCCCCTGTGAGTTAAAATGGAGGCCGACTGTGCACACCCCACTTTGCTGCAAGGTGAGCGTCAGGCTGTGAGAAGCCACAGGCTGAGGCCTAGGACAACAGTTTCTCAGTCTAAGGCACCTCGGATGCCTCTGAATGCTGCAGAAGAGCTGAGAACAAGTTGGGAGCCCATGGGGCTGGATCTTGCCCTGGGCCGAAGGGGAAAGAGGGAAAGGAGAGCTCTGGCTGGTTCCTGCGGGATGAGAGTCCTTGGTTTTGCTAGGTTGGCTGCTTGGCTTGCCTGAGACTGTGTCTGAAAGCATGGAGGTTTCCTGCGGGAGACTAGAAGTGACTCTTTAGAAGAAGATCTGTTCCATTGCTCCAGCATGGTGAGTCCAGATGAAAAGAGGCAGTCTGTGGTTTTAATGTGTTTATTGTTGGTGAAGAGTTGTGATGAGTGAAAATAGAGGCTGGCCTTGGCCACACGGAGAGAGGGGGAAGGGAAAAGAGCCCAATAGGGCAAGAGAGAAGCAAGCAGGAAACAGGGTTAAGAGAGTAAGAGAGGGAAGAGGGGGCAAGAAGCCCCTTTATAGTGGACCAGGCCTACCTGGCTGTTGCCAGGTAACTGTGGGGAGGAGCATACCTGGCTGTTGCCAGGTAACTGTGGGGTGGAATCCAGACAAAATACCATGGACTTGGGGCATTGCCCTATGTGACTGATGGCCACAGAATTATAAAGAGCTGAGGCCTTATGTCAGGAGCCTCCAGTCTAAGAGCATGGCAAACAGGCCTTGTGTCCCTTGCAGAAACACCTGATAGCTCTCCAGGGTTTCAACCTAGCTTGACCAGAACACAGGCTGCCTTTCTTGGTCCCACAGTGGTCCTCAGAAATTTAAATATAGAATTGTCTCTGAATAAATTTAGGAACTTCTCACCAAAGAACTGAAAGAGACTCCAAAAGATATCTGTACATCTGTGAGAGATGCATTACTCACAGTCACCAAAAGTTAGAAACATCCCAGGTAGAAACATTCCACATGCCCATGGGCAGCTGAAACAAAACCAAAAGGTATGTATGATGTATGTTTGTATATGTATGTGTAAGTATGTATGTATGTATGTATGTATGTATGTGCATATACCACAATCACAATATATACCACTATATATATAGTGGTGTATATATATATATACAAAATGTAATACAAAACCAGACAGAAGCAGACCAATTTTGTTCAGTTCCAATTATATGAGATATGTCGACAAGGCAAATACATAGCAATAGAAAATCGAGATCACCAGAGGTTAGGAGGAACAGAGAGAACAGAGAGAAGTGGTGTTTAATGAGTATGGAGTTTCTGTTTGATACCATTTAATGTTTGGAAATTAGTAGTGATGACTTCAGATCAAAGACTGCACTCTATTTTCAGAATTTGGTTTTTAAGATAAGCTGTCACAATGTAGCCCAGGGTGGCTTCAACCTCATAAATCCCCTGCCTCATATTCCTGAGTGCTGGTGTTAGAGATGTGAATCATTATATATGGCAATGGGACTGTACTTACTACCACTGAAATGTACCCTTTAAAAGAGTGAAAGTGGAAGATAAATAGTATGTAGAGTTTCCCCCACAATAATAACCTTTCCTCAAATCCAATCCTTGTATGTCTTTGGACTATGCCAGAAATTCATAGTATTAGAAGTCTCTGAGGGAAACCCAGACACTGAAAGTAAAAGACATCATCACATCCACAACTCTAAGTAAAGCTGTTATTTTAATGTCTCCATATTTTTATTTAACCACTTTGCCTTTGTCGGTTAACAGTCATTTTCTACCACTTCCTGTGCAAGTGGCATGCTGACATCTACTTAGTGAACCTTCCCAGGCTTCATCCAGTATTAGAAGAAAAATAGAAAAGGCCCCAGAGCTGGGGAAACACAGCTCCACAGCAGGCATTCTGTCACTAAATCTGTCCTCAGCAGCAGTGGTTCTTGGGCTCCAGCCACACCATGGGAGCAGCTGCAAAGGAGAGCAGAGAACCTGGGGTCAGGAAGGCTGGCTCCAGCTAGAATAGCATGAAAGTATTTACCAGGGTCAGGAAGTCTTCGACTGTTGTCAGAATATACACAGGGCACTGCAGCTGAGGCACACATTGTTGAGAACTCTTACTGATCCTTTCAGCTCTGAGTGGTTCTGCCATGCCCTCCAGTGTTTCTCTCTGGGCCTTCCAGTGGATAGTTTGGCAATGGGTCTATGAGCCAGGGAAAATTGCTGCTGGAGCTTTAGAAGTCTCCTTAGAAGGAGATGATCAGCTCTTTGGAAGAGCTCACTGTCAGATCTTGGAATTCACCAGAAAGCAGGGTAAATCCCTGAACTGACTGGGGCCTGTGGCTCCTACACTGGGTGACACTGGGCTCCCCAGTGTTTTAGAATTCTTTCTGACTGAATTCTGGATCCTCCTTCAGAGAAACTGCCTTGTGTCTAAAGAAGGAAGACTAACAGTTTAGCAGGGGAAGGGGCTTAATGTTGTTGAAAGTTATCCAGAGCTTGTATGGGCACTGCCTGACTTTTGGAAAGAACTGCCTTTGTCAATGTTCTTGAAATAGGTTATTATTGGGTTGTTGGTGTAGCTTGGTGATCAACTTGCCCAATAAGCACATGATCCTGCATTTCATCCCCAGTACTACAAACTGGAGGAGAAGAAAAGAGGGGAAATCTCAACTTAGACATAAATGAGAGGAAATCTCACTTAATCCAAGAAAATCAATAATCCTGTTTTGCCAGAATTATATTGATTGTGAAATATGTTGGCGAAATAACTGTACCAAATGGATATCCCTGAAAGACACCCACATAGGAGGCCATATATTTACTCTCTAAAATTATTATTGATGGAAAGAAGGGACTTACCTCACGATATACTATATGTTTTATCATGAGTGCATTTCTGGAGTAACAGGGAATATATCATTTTAAAAATTGACTTCTATGGACCATTGAGATGGCATGGCAAGGAAAGCTGCTGGCTGCCAACCTCAGTGACCTGACTTTGATCCCTGGGACCCAGAATGTGGAAAGAGAGAATTGACTTGTACAAACTGTCCTCTGATCTTCACACATGTGACACATATACAAATAACTTGCATCTAAAATATAGGAGCATTGGGTGGATGAGATGCCTCAACAGGTGATGATACTTGTCACCAAATCTGACATCCGTGGGACACAGATGGTCAAAGGAGAAAACCAATATTAGACCATCACAAGGGATGGACTCTCTCTCTCAATAAAATCAATCAATAAGTAATAAATAAAATAAATGTTTAATTTTTTTAAAAAAAACTGACTTGGCTTTTTGGGAGTGGGGGGGCTAGGAAAGGGGAAATCATTTGAAATGTAAATAAAAAATATACCGAATAAAAAAAATTTAAAAATAATAAGAAAAAAAATAAGAAAAAAAAAACTGAATTGGTCTAATTTCTTCTCTCCAAGTCTGTAATTGGATTATTCCTGCCATCTGTCTCTGTTCCCCCCCCCCCCCCCGGTCATAACAAGTCCAGACATTTTAAGTGAAAATATTCTATTTGTTAGGCTGAGGATTCACATAGCCTACTGAAATCCTAGAAAGTTTATTGAGACAGGGCTCCTTATGTGTCCCTGACACCCCTTGTACTTGGTGGAACCTAGTTCCACCTTCCAACTGCTGAGATCACAGGGGAGCACTGCCAAGCCCACCACAATACAATGCCTTGAATTTTTAAATTTATACCCTTTACTTGCCCAACATATGGTATTCACATAGTAAGTATGTTCATGGATGTATCTTGGAAATTAAAGGGAGGGGTTTTTTGAATATTCATTCCAAATTCCTTTTATGCTAAAGTTTCTCTGACATCATTTGAAACATTGTGGCTATCAGAAAGCAACTTCACATGCAATCGGAATTCAACTTGAAATCCAATAGAAATGAGATGGAGGAACAGCAAACTGTCAGCAGTGTGCCCGCAGAGGCAGAGAGTTTCTAAGTGAGTCACTTCTCTTCTCTAAGTTGTAGTTTTGGATTAAAAACTCTTCTGTGAGACAAGCAGTGGTGGCACACACCTTTAATCCCAGCACTTAGGAGGCAGAGGCAGGCAGATTTCTGTGAGTTCAAGGCCAGGCTGGTCTACAGAGTGAGTTCCAGGACAGCTAGGGCTACACAGAGAAACCCTATGTCTAGAAAATCAAACCAAATCAAAAAAATTCTTCAGGGAACACATATCACTTTTACAATTATGGAAAATCAGAACTTTTCACATAATACAAAGCACCTTTTTTTATAGGAAAGCTAGCATAGTAGGGGTTAACTTTTCTTAGGTCTCACATTCTTTTGAAATTGCTGGAAGTTGCAGACCCTTCTCCAAGGATGTTATACACATGGTGTTGTCCATGAATCTCTCCATTCACAAAACCTCAAGTTTCCTATCCTTCTAGGCCACTGTGCTGTCATAGCTCTTTCCTGTTCTTTTGTAGGCTGGTGGCACAGGCGCCTAGATTACAGGGGACTTCGAAGGAATTAAAGCATGGGCTTCAGTGCAGGGCTGAGAGCCTGGCTAAGCTTAGAGTTGGAGTCAGTGAGAAAACCTGTGCACACCAAGTTGTGATTTTCCCCAGGGAATAGGGCATAGCAGAGAAGACAGCAGGGAGGCTGATCTGATCTTGGGCTTCAGAGTGGTGGTGACAGTAGCTGCAGTTTAAAAAGGACAATGGCTAAATAAGAGCACTCTCGGTCTTTAGGCTCCAATTCAACTGATAATAAAAGCAGGATCCTAATGGGCATGGCAAGCATGACATTTATGTCCTCTAGCTAAAGTATATGTAAGAGAGAAAGTGTAGAGTATTCTCAAGGACAGACAGTGTTTTGTCATTGAGATAGGCTTTCAGTCAATGCTATAAGCAGAGGCCTCTAGATATCCCCAGTCCTCGTGGTAGAATTTGCCAGGCGTGGGCTGCACACTGCTAAGAGGGAGTGCTTCAGGAAGGGCATGGGCGAGTGTTTGTTGTAGCAAAAGCCTTCTTTGCTTTCTGAACAAATATAAATGTCCTTTGGAGTGCTTTTAGCTGGAGGAAATCAGTGAATGTTGTTGTGGGCATGTTCAGCATACAGGCTAAATGTGAACTCAACAGGGGGGAGAGCGAGCAGGAGGCAGAAACACAGAGAAAAACTGACTTACTGATTGATTGATTGATTGATTGATTGACTGATTGATTGATTGATTGTTTGCTTGATTGTTTGGGCGGAAGAAAGGCACTGCAACTGTTATGTAGGGATTTTTGCTTGAATCATAGTCTCCCTCTCAGTTTTAGCTCAGACAGACATTTGGTGCTGCCCAACACAGGGTTTCTTTGTGTAGGTGTGCCTTGTCCTCTGAGAACTTCACATATAGTACTCTGAATGTATCCAAAGAGTAATGTGTGAATGATGTTCATGCTATTCAGATGGGTGGGGAAGGGCTCCTGGATCCCTCTCTAATGACTGCCTTTCAGTTAGTGCTCATCTTGGAAAGACTGAAAGAAGAAGACAGTTGTACTACTGAGGATTAGAAACATCTTGGCAATAACCTATAATCACAAAGCTTTCTCTTGGTGAGGAGGAAAGGGTAGAACATTGATGAGCACTAACTGCATCATAACCTTTAAGTGGTGGGCTAAGATGGGAAAGGAAGAAAGGTACTTGCTCTGTGCTTTAGGACGTATCATCGGATCCAGTGAGTATCATCAGTATTAGAGGCTGGCCACATGTACCTGGATACATCAGTTATCTTTACCAGGTTTCCCAGTGTAGTGGAGGAGAGAACTGAGCAGAGGGATCTGGTTTAGAAAAAAATGAGATCTTGTGAGCTACTAAGAGCTTTGTCCACTGGAGCCAGAGGGCTAAGGCTAGAGAATGGGGTTAGAGGTCAGATCATGAAGTGTCTTAAAGCCCTTCTTGGCAGTTTGGGTCTTGTTCTGTAGGTTCTGAGAAGGAATGTAAAGAAAGGAATGCTGTAAACCAACCTTCATCTTGGGAAAAGATTAACCGATTTAGATCATATTAGCCAACAAAGAGGTGCTGGGAACAAATTAAGTCACAGATTGGTAGTTGGATCTTTTCTAAATAAAATGTTCAGGTTAATTTAGTCTGTCACAGGGGAGATGGGTGCCAGTGCTGTCTTGGTGTCCTTTAAAAAAAGATTCAAAGATCCTTTATGCAAAGTTTCTACTTGCTTTCCCTCTAGAGTTGTGTATGCAACTCTAATAAACAGTTTTCCATAATTCAGTGCATTGCTCCTGAAAAATAGAGACAGTAGGGCACATGTTCAGGCTATGCTGTCATTTTATGGATTAATTTCCATTACTGTGGACTTTCTGGCTTTCAGTGCATAAATATGAGCAAAACATCTGTTCATGTCATTCTCTTGCTAAAAAAAAAAAAAGCAGCAGCAGCAAAACAAACAAACAAAAATTAAAACAAAAACAACCAAACAAATGAAAAACTCATTGCTGGCTCCCCAGTTCTACATGAGGAACTAGTTGTCCCAGATTATGTTCGTGGTGAATGTGGCTCTCCACGAATGGACCTCTCTTGCTCATCCCATCCATCTTTCCCTTTGCAGAACATTAGCAGACTCACAAACACAGCCCTCTAAGCTCTCTGTACTCAATATCATTCTGTTTACTGTTTTTCCCCCTGCTGCCTGTATTCAACTTGCTTGCTCTGGGATGATAATCTCCCATCATCCAGGAATCAGCTCAACTGCTTTTTTCTCCTTCACCAGGAGCAATGCACTGAATTATGGAAAACTGATTATTAGAGTTGCATACACAACTCTAGAGGGAAAGCAAGTAGAAACTTTGCATGAATGAATCTCTCCCTTACTGGGGCGGGGAGGGGTGGTCCACACACCACTGTCTGTATATCTCTATCTGTTGTGGAACTACTCCCTCCAACCATAACATGGCGCTTGCTGTATTAACATTGAAACAGCTAGGATTACCTACATGAGGCTGTAAGGAGCTAACGTTCCCTTGCTGAGTGGAAGGAGGGCTCCTGGGGCTGTACAGGAGAGGGTCCCAAGGCCCTGCATTCCTTCTCCGGGCCACATAACTAGTTAAAACTTGCCAGGAACTGGGCTTTTTGCCCACCGTCCTGTAGGTAACTCAAACTGATTTCATTAATTCGCCAAGCTTGACTTCGGTGGTGTCAGTTTTCTGTTCTGTCATTGGTGCCCTACTTGAAATAAATACATACTTATCTCCACCCAGGAGAAGTTAATATGTGACCATCGCACTCCTTGACATGCTCTCTGTGGGAAAGCATGACTATCTGCTCCTCTAGTTCATGAGGTCACTAAGGGCCCCATCTGCATCTTGTTCATCTTTCAGCACTTTGTAACTCACTGCCTGGCCCATGGCTGATGCTCGGTTAGTACGTGTGACTAAGTTAAATATTTTACATTTTGTCTTGTAAGTGCCCTAGACGAATTCTCAGGGGATGACTGACCAGGGAGCCTTGCTTTTGTAGCAGGTTGGCCAGCAAAATCTAACTGTGCTCATGAGCAACTGGGTTTCTATCCTGGGAACCCATCTCTTAGGAGACCCTGGAGGGTTTTTACCGTTCTGTATGTACAAGGAAGTGAAACTGGGTAGGTGATTTTTTTTTTATGTTTTTTGTTTTTTTATGTTTTTATGGGTTTTTTTTTATGTTTTTTATGTTTTAACTTTCTTTTTAAGTTTTGTTAACCTTGGCTTACATAGTAATTGGGCTTCATCATCCCACAGCATACTTTAGGTGTTTAAAAAGTGCTTCATAGGTCCCGACCCATAATGCTTCAAGTCTCCTTTCTCTGTAAGTTGGTTTAGCTTTGCTGTCTCCGACACAAGCAAGAGGCATCTGAGAAGAGGGAACCGCGGTTGAGAACTCTTCCTATCAACATGGCCTGTAAGAAAGCCTGTGAAGCATTTTCTTGACTCATAATTGATACAGAAGGGCTTGGCCCACTGTGGGAGGTGCCACCTCTGCAGAAATGACCCTGGGATGTATAAGAAAGCAAGCCGAATGAGCCACGTGGGAAGCAGGTCACTAAGCAGTGTTCCTCCATAGTCCTGCTTGAGTTTCTGCCTTGACTTCTCCATGTTGTAAGATGAGAAAAATCAAACATAGTACTATGGAAGTATTTAATTTAGGCTAAAGTAGTGTGGGTATGATCATGAATCTGCCCAGGGTGTGTACAGGTCAGTAGGGGTGTGAAAGGCAGGGCCAAACCAAGGCAGGTGTGCCTATTGAGTTAAAGGAGAGAGAGGATTAACATGGACTGGGTCACTCTGTCCTGTAATAGTAAGAAATAGAAAAGTTCACATCTTTTTGCAGATGTAAAGTTTTTGTCTTTATTTCTCTAAGAAGCATTGCCTCTCTCATGTAGAGAGAGGTACAGACTTCTAGTATTGGGAAGGATTCACAAAAAGAAAAAGGGTGGGTAAGTAAGATCCAAGATGTCCAATATAGAGAAGACAAAGGATTTGCTACAAGATGAGGTTTTCCCCTTTTCAAGATTCATTTTCAAACTGAGACCTTTCAGTTTTCTTTACTCCATTGTCAGAGGCAAATTAGTGAAGTAGACAGATGTGTGGTGCAATCTCATGTAGGAAATGACAGGTGGTTGCATGCTCTAAAGGGTTCAGATGATACTGAAAGGGCTTCAGGTGTTCACTCTTTTACTGACAGAAAATCTATGGAACATTTGTACATTAGGGTTTTTTCTACTGAAGAATGACAAGTATATTATGACACTCTTTAAAAGTTAGGAGAAAGTCGGGGATTTTTTTGTTGTTTTGGGTTTTGCTTTATTTTATTTTTTAGACCAGGTTTCTCTGTGTAGCCCCAGCTGTCCTGGAACTCTGTATGCTATACTGGACTCCAAATCACAGAGATCCACCTGTCTCTGTCTCCCAAGTGCTATGATCAAGGGTGTGTGCCACCACCACATGGCTAACGAGAACATTTTTTAAGGTCAAAACTGGCCTTGAACTCCAGAGTTTACATAGTTCTGTCTCAGTTCCCCAACTAGTCAGGATGGTTAGAGGAGGGTCCCTGCTCCTAGTGAGAGTTTTCTTACAGTTTTATCACTCTGTGGGGATCACAGACATCCAGCAGGTTGGAATTAGTTGATAAACATGGAATAGGTTGTTATAATTGGGTATGTCTTGAGAACTTTTGTTTTTTTCTGGAAAGTTATTCTGTTTTACCAAGGTGCATTTTCCCCCTATCAATAATTGTGTTAAATCAAAATAATATTATTCTAATTGACATCCTCTCCAGTCCTTCAAACCCTTCTGTTCATTTCCCCCTCTTCCTGCCTTGCTTTGAGTCACTTAAAACTTATTAGCACAAAGTGAATATCAGGCCAGGAGGAATTGAATCCAAATCAGTTCCTGCCTGAGAGCCAATGGGTTTAGTCAAGGTATAATTATTGGCTACAGTGAAGTTTGGGGTAGAGAGTTCATCCGCATTCTGCTTATCCCTGTGGAGAGAATATGGGCTATTTGCATAATATCTGAGTTGTCAGTAAAGAAAACACTTGTAAAGCAAGCTGAGCCTCTCATAGAGCATGTTGTCTCACTAGAATAAAATCTTTTTTTTTCACTTTTCCAGACTAGTTCTCAAAACAAATAGCAAGTAGATTTGCAAAGAGGAAGTACTCTTGTGTTAAAAGTTTCCCGTGTTAAAGTTCTAAAATTGGGGAAAAATAGGGAGGGATAGGTAAGACTACATTTCCCCAGTTGTCTTTATGTTCAGTTTTAAGTACCTTTAAAAATCTCATTTTGTTGATTTTTAGAGTTGTAAGTAATTACTTAAAGCTGGAAACTGAAAATCAGTTGTGAAGCCTGTTGGCTCTCCTGTCCTCCTGGGTGGCCATTTGACTTGGAAAGCTTTCACAGAAGACAGGCCTCTTTGTGTTATGCTGCTGACTCTCCTCAGGAACTACACAAGCTTCTGGCTTTGGAGTTCTCAATGCTCTCTGCTAGGTTCCATGGAGGATATTGAGATGAATTAGATACAGGTCCCTTGACAATATCTTACTTTTTTTTTTTTTTTTTTTTTGTAATTTGATTCTTCCCCCACTTGAATCTGCCAGCTCCTTTCCTCAAAGTAAAAGATCCAAGGTGTTAATCCCTACTCATTGATGACAAATGCTAAATTGGAAGCAACAGCCTAGAAATGCAAAACTCCTTATCCAATTACAAGTTCTCTTGGTCAGCCATACTCAGCATCATCAGGGTCAGAAGGGAAGGGCTCACAGTGGCACATGCCTTTAATCCCAGCACTCTGGAGCCAGATGCACACAGGTCTTCGTGAGTTTAAGAGAAGCCTGGTCTACAGATCAAGTTCTAGGGTTACTAGGGCTACATATATCCACCCTGTCTCAAAAAAACATAAAATCAAAACAAACCCAAAAATCCTATGCGTCCAAGTTTCAGAAAATTCTAAAATGCAAAGTTCATTGAGTGAAACAAAACATGGTAGGTAGGATCTTTTTTCTTTCTTTCTTTCTTTCTTTTTTTGTTCTGAGACAGGGTTTCTCTGTGTAGTCCTGGCTGTCCTGGAACTCACTCTGTAGAGCAGGCTGGCCTCCAACTCAGAAATCCTCCTGCCTCTGCCTCCTGAGTACTGGGATTAAAGGAGTATGCCACCACTGCCCAGTGGTAGGTAGGATCAAGATTGATGAAAAACTAAGTATCTGTTGAGTTTAGAGCACACAGGCTTGTTGATACATATTATGGTTAAGATCAATGTTGCACTCCACAAATATGATGCATTCAGTCACTCTGAGTAAACCTCAGTTTCATCATATGTAAAGTGTACATAGAAAGAAGAAGAAAACCTTCTGGGATTTTTTTCAGGGAATTAAAAGAAGACATATAGTGCTTAACAGTGTGCATAATAGTGCAGAGTCTATGAAGCTAAGTGCAAGGCATCATCTCTGCTGAGAAGATTCTGCTGAGCAAACTAAACCGCAAAGTAGTGGAGTGCCAAAGCAAGGCTGTGCCTAAGCGTGGGCCACTGTGTGTAATCTCAGCTCTTTTAGGAGGACAAGACCTAGGATCCCCAGGGGGCTGGCTGTCCAGACTAGCTGAATTGCTTCAATAAATAAAGTGGAGAATAATCAAGAAAGACACCTGATATCAACATGCATGTGTACCTGTACCACCACATACGTGTGTCCACACATGTGAACAAGCATACACAAATGAATAATACAATTTGTAACAATTTGATAGAATCTGATTTTCTGGGGTTGGGTATTTTTCCCTTTGTGTGTGTGTGTGTGTGTGTGTGTGTGTGTGTGTGTGTGTGTGTGTGTGTGTGTGTATGTGTGTGTGTGTTAATAAGGACGTCCAGCCTGGCCTCAAACTCATCTTCTTGCCTCAGCCTCTTGAGTGCTAAGACACCAGGGGTGCCACTACACATGGCTTTCTCCTAGAGTTTATGAACAAAAGTGAAAATGCAAAAAGTGACCCTAGACTACATATTCTCATGCAGTGAAAGCTTTGGATTTAAATAAATGGTCATGGATTACTGTGTTTGTGTGTATAATGTGGTTTGTGCCAGCACCTTGCTGGAGGCAATGCTGGCCATTGGAAGGTATATAGAGGTGCAGAAGACAAGTGTGGCTTTAATACAGCTTCTGGGATCAAGTCAGATGTCTAGGTTTATCTGCCTTCTACAGTAAGTTAAGAGAACCTTATCCTCAAGAGTAAGGTCTGATTCTATTTGTGTCCATATCACCATCAGCTAACATGGGGGCTGGCCCTTAGTAGGGACCCATTCATATGTCACATACTGAGCCTGCATTGTTTTCTCTCCTGCTGGAAGAAAATTGCCTTTCCCCAGTGGCCATTTTGAGTACAGAGGGTTATTTTAAGCTATTCTCAAGAGAGAGCACTAGAAACTGCTGTTGAGTGGCTAAATGGAAGGAAGAGCAGAATGACAAAGGGTAGTGTAGAAAGTTCCAAGTGTAAGGGATGGAAGAAGGATGGGATGGAGTGACTTATCTCCTTTTGAACATGGTACTTCTCGCTGTCATCATCCATAAAAGAATGTCCAGTGAGGCCTAGCCTTATGCCTGTGTTCCTAGCACTTGGGAGTAGTGTCATGAATTTGGGGCTGGCCTAGTATACCTAGTAGATTTCAGGCCAGCCTGGACTACAGAGACCCCTTTCTGTAAAACAACAAAAGCTCAAAACCCTAGAACTCAGAAGCCACTGTCTCAAAATCACACACACACACACACACACACACACACACACACACAAATTTTGGACAAAATCATTGTCTTAAGTGAGTTGTTGATGTTGTCTTTATTATACTGAAACCTAGTATGGAGGATGGGTTGGTGGTGGTGAAGGTTTGAAATTGGCCCCAGTCCACCCTCATTGCTAAGCTTTCTGCTCTCCCTCCCCGTGTTTGATAAAGAAGGGAATCTCTGCAGCCAGTGCTCACTTTTAGACTTGCAGAAGACACATTCTCTGAATTCTTCAGGACAACTGGTTTCTAAAACAGAAGATTTACTGGTAAACTCATGAACTTTAGTGTAATACCTCAGAGCAGAAGTAAGTCTGACTAATTTTGTGGTGCATGCAGGGAAATATGAGATGATTGGTGTTTTAAATTTATTCTTTATTGTGATTATTGTATACATGTATGGTGTGTTGGGGGGGGAGTTGTTCATATGTGCCATGGTTCGCATGTGGAGGTCAGAGAACAGCTGTATAGAGTAGGTTTTAGTTGTCCCCTTCCACCTTGAAGGGGTTCCCAGATCTGAGACGGTCAAGCTTGTGTGGCAAGTGCTTCACTTGCTGAGCCATTTCTGAGGCCACTTTATTATGTGGTAAATGAATGGATTTGTGCTTCTGTTTCTAATGGTAAACTATATAGACGTAACTAGTCATGTGTACTTTGGGCAACATTCAGTGAGTGAGTTGTCAATATGAGGGGTCTTGGTGTTTACTATAATGGTAACATGTGTTTATTTACTCATTTTGGGATTACAGACTTGGTATTTTGCACATGTATAGTTAAAATGATGAAAAAATCAGGACATTAGATATGTTAGAGCAGCCACAAAGAAGAATGTTGAAGTTGTGGTGCTATAGAAAGACCCCTCTCAGTTGGGGTCCATTCTTTCCAGTCTTTTCACCAAGACTGCAGCTGAATCTATACTGATTACTTCCCAGTTTTCCCCATACTAGCAATGATAAAATGGTCTCAATTTGTAAAATTGTGCATTTCTTCCTAGTTTTATAATTTATACACTGAAGGCCATCAAGAGTTCCACTTAGGTAGCTTAAATATAAATGAAATTGTGAAACTGTGAACTACATACATCTCATGGTTCCAAAATGACTATTGAAAGTTTAAAAAAAATGCTAGAATTAAGTAAAGGATTTATTCTCTTTTACCAGAGTATCAGAAGGCTTTTTAGTAAATAAATGTGTCTCAATGGAGATGGTTTTTCTCAATGTAGATGTTTTTGAGTTGAGCCCAGGGTCTCATATAATAATCTAGGTAAGCTTTGTATCACTGAGCTACAGTTCCAGTCTCAATGAACATATTTGATTTGAGGATTGTATACAAATACATCCAGTTTGTGCAACACTGACAAGAAGAGGAACAGGATCAGGAGTTAGAAGGTGTAGGGCTGCAGTGTAGCTCAGTCCTAGAACACTTGCCTGCCATGAACAAGGTCCCATTTCCAGCCTGGCAAGAAGAAGGAATGTGAGCTTGAATGGTTATAATGGTGCTTCTGCTGCTAATGACAGAGGAGGCTTTGAGCCACTCCCCTCATGTGTAAAGTTGAAGTGATAGTAATTTATGTGTGTACATCATAGACCTTCTGGCAGGTCGGTGGAATGCAGATTCGAGTGCTTTCTTAATGATATGAGTGATCTTCAAATGAACAGAAGGAAAAGAAAACAAAACAAGACTACTGTGAGCAAGTTATTTCAAGGGAACTTGTGGCTCAGTGAATAGGGCTTTGAAAGACAGATCGCTTAAATTTTCTCTGGTGAAAACTGAGTAGGTTCCAGATTTAGGCTGCACTTTTTCTTGTCACTCCTCAGGAAGGCAAGACCGAAACATTTGCTCACTTCACTCCAGACTGTATAAATAAATGCCTTTGCCTTTTGTTTAACACTGTAACAGAACTGTAGAGGAGCATGCAGTGGGGCCTTGCTGTTACTTGAAGGATTAGTGAAGTTTTGTTCATTATAATGCAGATGTCTGTGGTTATAAAAAAAAAAGTCCTTGTAGGCTAATCATTATACAAACTAAACTATAGGGAAAAATCACAAACATGAAAGTCCATTTTCTTTCCTACTTCATTTGTTTCTTTTCTTTCCTTCCTATTTTTTTCTTCCTTTTTTTTCCCTGAGACACGCTCTCTCTATGTAGCCCTGGCCTAAACTCGAACTCATTTGTGGATCAGGCCAGCCTTAAACTCAGAGATCCACTTGCCTCTCCCTTCCAAGTGCTGGGATTAAAGGCATGCTCAGCTTTCATTTTTTTTAATATTTAATTTAAAATACTTTATGAATATACATACATACATACAATGTATTTTGATCAAACCCACACCCGTGAAAACTCTCTAAGTGTAGTTAGACATTTTTCTTTGGTAACCATAGAAGTCTAATGATAGAATGATTTTTAAAAATTCAAAAAAGCAATAAAGGTTATGGTCTAGATTGCTGGGAGAACTACTATTCACTCCATAAGTCCAACCTTTTCCTTGTCTCTGATGACTTAATCCCACTGGAAATGGAATTGTAGGGTTTCAGTTGCCTCTCCTTTGTTTTCACAAGACCTAGGTCTTCTGTGAGAGCAGTGATTCTGAGCCTTCCTAATAGTGTGGCCCTTTAGTACAGTTCCTCATGTTATGGTGACACCCAACCATAAAATTTTCTGTGTTGCTACTTTATAACTGTAATTTTGTTACTGTTATTAATTATAATATAAATATCTTGAATGCAGGATATCTAATATGTGACCCCCCCCCCAATTGAGAACCATTGTGCTGGGGTAAGCATTATAGTACTCAGAATACTTACTCTAATTTTCCTAATATCCCATGTCTCGTGACAGAGGAAATAGAAGTAACAACTCAGATGAATCAGATGAACTCAGGATGAATCAGTTTGAAATGAAAAGTAAAACCATTTTTACTGTAGCATGAAGATATGACCTTTAAAATGTGGGGAAACTGTTGCTTTCATTTTTACAAGGCTTATAGTTTACATATAAACACATGATTCATTTTTGACATAGGCATTTTTATATTAACATGACATGAAAAAGCCAAAATAATTTCTTTTTTGTCATTTGTCTATATTGCTTGAAGCAGATATGTGTGAAATTGCTATACAGAGAAGTTAATAGATGTTAATTCAACAGGTTATACGTTGAATTTGGACTAGTTTTAATATACCTTATTTTAATTAACTTTGTAGTAATGAGGATTGAATCCAGGGCCATTTGCATACTAGGCAAATGCTCAGCCATTGACATATATCCCAACCCCCCTTTTCAGCTTTTTTTTTTCAGGGTCTTAGTATATAGCCGGGGTGACCTGTAATTCACTATGTAGATCATGCTGGCCTTGAACTCAGAATTCTGCCTGATTTTGCTTTCTGACTTCTGGGATTAAGGCCATGCACCATCACACCCAGCTCACACACAAAACCATGGAAATTGTATATACTAATGGGTACATGTAATATTAAGAAATGCATATATTATATAGTGTTGAAATCATGTTAAACATATTTATCTCTTTAAACGTCATTTCTTTCTGGTGAAGATTTAATATATCTTTAATATTTTAGATTTATTTTATTTTTTTTTGTCTGTGTATGAGTGTTTTGCATCACATGCAAGTCTAGTGCCCAAAGAAATGGTGAGCATCTATGATGGTGCTGGGTCCTTTGTAAGAACAAATACTCTTAACCACTGAGCCAACTATCTAGCCTCAATTGACTATATCTTAAATCTGTATTCAATTTCTATCAATACAAGTTACATAATTTCATTTAAATAAAACATCCTTATTATAAATTATTAACAAATATTGTTTAAACAGTTAATGTGTAATTATTTACAATAGCATGTCAAGACATGGTTCTAGGTGAGTCTGAACATCTCAAAGTTCATTGCATAATGAATGCTTGGATGTCTACCATGCGCAGTGAACAAATTACAGCTTTTCCTTGGTTCCAAGATTTTTAACTGAATCTTGCTGGGAGGGAAAGGTAGGCTAGTCCTTATTCCCTTTACTAATCATAGAGATGAAGTTTGGTTCACAGGCTTAGGACTTCTATTGTGGGAGTATCCCTGCCTTTGAATGAATAGTCAGAGAACTAAAAATAGATCAGGGTATTTTCAGTGAAAGAAAATGATAGGCAGGTAGTGGAATAATCCAAGTTCAAGACCTTGCATATTAATATCCTTTTGTATTTCTGAGTGGGGGAGAGGCTGCATGAGAGAAAAAGAATGAGTCTTTTATAGGCACAGACCTTGGATTGACTTTTGACTCTGAAGATGTAAGATTTGTTTAAACTGAGTTAAGTCCAGAACTTCCTCAACTGTAATATGGGAGAATGGATTATGCCTGTTTCATAAGTTGTTAGAAGCATTGCATTGGAAAATATACAGAAAGCACTTAGCAACTTCCTGCTGTATAGAAAGAGCAGTTGATGGCTGCTGAACAAGGGATAGTTGGTTTTTTTCTAGGGACATAGGCCCTGAGAAGCTACTCCATGCTTTTAGAAGATGGCCCCACACCCATGCACATATAGGCAGTACTAAATGGACCCAGTGGAATTTTAAACAAGGAGTTAAGAGATAAAGTAGGGTGTCCTTTGCCTTACAGAAACTTTGTAATTTTATGAGGTCCCATTTGTCAATTCTTGCTCTTAGAGCATACGCTATTGGTGTTCTGTTCAGAAACTTTCTCCCTGTACCGATGTCCTCAATGGTCTTCCCCAGTTTTTTTTCTATTAGCTTCAGAGTGTCTGGCTTTATGTGGAGGTCCTTGATCCATTTGGATTTGAGCTTAGTACAAGGAGACAAGGATGGATCAATTCGCATTCTTCTGCATGCTGACCTCCAGTTGAACCAGCACCATTTGTTGAAAAGGCTATCTTTTTTCCATTGGATGTTTTCAGCCTCTTTGTCGAGGATCAAGTGGCCATAGGTGTGTGGGTTCATTTCTGGATCTTCAATCCTGTTCCATTGATCCTCCTGCCTGTCACTGTACCAATACCATGCAGTTTTTAACACTATTGCTCTGTAGTATTGCTTGAGGTCAGGGATACTGATTCCCCCAGATTTCCTTTTGTTGCTGAGAATAGTTTTAGCTATCCTGGGTTTTTTGTTGTTCCAGATGAATTTGATAATTGCTCTTTCTAACTCTGTGAAGAATTGAGTTGGGATTTTGATGGGTATTGCATTGAATCTGTATAGTGCTTTAGGCAAAATGGCCATTTTAACTATATTGATTCTGCCGATCCATGAGCATGGGAGGTTTTCCCATTTTTTGAGGTCTTCTTCCATTTCCTTCTTCAGAGTCTTGAAGTTCTTGTCATACAGATCTTTCACATGTTTGGTAAGAGTCACCCCAAGATACTTTATACTGTTTGTGGCTATTGTGAAGGGGGTCATTTCCCTAATTTCTTTCTCAGCCTGCTTATCCTTTGAGTATAGGAAGGCCACTGATTTGCTTGAGTTGACTTTATAACCTGCCACTTTGCTGAAGTTGTTTATCAGCTGTAGGAGCTCTCTAGTGGAGTTCTTTGGGTCACTTAGGTAGACGATCATGTCATCTGCAAATATTGGTACAACCACTCTGGAAATCAGTCTGGCGGTTCCTCCGAAAACTGGGCACCTTACTTCCAGAAGATCCTGCTATACCACTCCTGGGCATATACCCAGAAGACTCCCCACCATGTAATAAGGATACATGTTCTACTATGTTCATAGCAGCCCTATTTGTAATTGCCAGATGCTGGAAAGAACCCAGGTATCCCTCAACAGAAGAGTGGATGCAAAAAATGTGGTATATCTACACAATGGAGTACTATTCAGCCATTAGAAACAATGAATTCATGAAATTCTTAGGCAAATGGATGGAGCTAGAGAATATCATACTAAGTGAGGTAACCCAGACTCAAAAGGTGAATCATGGTATGCACTCACTAATAAGTGGATATTAACCTAGAAAACTGGAATACCCAAAACATAATCCACACATCAAATGAGGTACAAGAAGAAAGGAGGAGTGGCCCCTGGTTCTGGAAAGACTCAGTGAAACAGTATTCAGCAAAACCAGAACGGGGAAGTGGGAAGGGGTGGGTGGGAGGACAGGGGAAGAGAAGGGGGTTTGCGGGACTTTCGGGGAGTGGGGGGGCTAGAAAAGGGGAAATCATTTGAAATGTAAATAAATTATATCGAATAATAATAAAAAAAAAGACAAAAAAAAAAAGAGATAAAGTAGGGGAGATAGGACAAGAATTGGAAAGGAGAGAATGGGTGTGGACTTCATCAAAACACCTTATATGCATGAATAAGTAGTCAATACAGTACAGAACCCATTTGATGCTATCATTAGTAGCAGTACTCCTCTTCCTATGCCATCATTTGATTTCTCATCTTTATTGGCCCTGTTCCTTGTAACATGACCCTTAGGCTGGGGAACCTTCTATCAATGGTCAGCTCACTTAACTGTCAAACAGGCATCCACAGAGTTTACTTCCTGAAACCTCACCCTTTCGTGCCATGTCCACAGAATTAAGCATCTCCATAGTAAAGCTGGAATGTAATACAGTCTTTGGATTGTGTATCTGGCACAGAGGGGGCACATAAATGTTCATATTTTCTTCACTGTAGTTACCCAGCAATTAGAGCACATTCACTAAATCTCTCATAGGCTTCTAAATGTACTGTTTTAGTTTGACTTAAAATTCAGGGTATTTTTTGGAAGATATAAACAATGTGGTATATTTCTTTTTTTTCTTTTTTTTTATTCGATATATTCTTTATTTACATTTCAAATGATTTCCCCTTTTCTGGCCCCCCACTCCCCTAAAGTCACGTAAGCCCCCTTCTCTCCCCCTGTTCCCCCACCCACCCCTTCCCACTTCCCTGTTCTGGTTTTGCCTTATACTGCTACACTGAGTCTTTCCAGAACCAGGGGCCACTCCTCCGTTCTTCTTGTACCTCATTTGATGTGTGGATTATGTTTTGGGTATTCCAGTTTTCTAGGTTAATATTCACTCTCTAGAATTCTTATCTACCACAAGGATGAGTTTGTGAGATGCATGTGCTTGGTGTTCACATGTGTTTGATATATGTCTGGATGTCTGCATGTGTATGGAAAAGGTTTCTCTTATTAAAGCAGCTGTATGTTTTTATTAGTTCAACACCCCTCCCTTTTTTTGAGACAGGGTTTCTCTGTGTAGCCCTGGCTGTCTTGGAACTCACTCTGTAGACCAGGCTGGCCTCGACCTCACAGACATCTGTCTGCCTCTGCCACTGGAGTGCAGGGATTAAAGACATGAGCCACTACCACTGGAACAATTCCCATTTTGTGAAATAAGTGAACCTTCACTACACAGAATGGAATTTCCCTCTTCTGGGAGTCTGACAGTAACATTTTTTTCTCTCTTACAAAGGAAAAGGCCAAGTTAGTTGAACCCCTGGACTATGAGAATGTTATCACCCAGCGGAAAACACAGATTTACAGCGATCCCCTCAGAGATCTGCTTATGTTCCCCATGGAAGACATATCTGTGAGTACACCTGTGTTTTTTAAAAGAATAAGCACTTTATTTTCCAAGCCAGTTCTTAGATTAAAGAATGTGATTTGATTTCTAGATCTCAGTGATTGGTCGTCAGCGCAGAACAGTGCAGTCCACTGTACCAGAAGATGCTGCAAAGAGGGCCCAGAGCTTATTTGTCAAAGAGGTAAGGGGCTCCATAGCCATCCAAAGAATTTTGTTCCCATTTGTTTTCATTTTTATTTTTTTATTATTGTGTGTGTGTGTGTGTTTCAGTTTATGTGTACCATGTGTGTGCAGGTGCCCTCACAGGACAGAAAAGGCCTTTCGATTCCCTGAAACTAGAGTTACAGACAATTGTAAACCACCTGATATAGGTGATATTGGTTCTGGGACATAAACCTAGGTCTTCTGCAATACTGGTACATGCTCCTAACTGCCAACTCCTCTCTCCAGCCATCTGCTATATGATTTTGGCATATATATGTATATATGTATAAAGTTCAAATTCAAATTTAGTTTATAAACTATTGAAAATACTTTATTTACTTTATCATAAATGGGAAATAAAATTACTAAACTTAACCTGTGTAACAAATCTGTATGGTATAAGGCAAAAGCTTAAACATTTGTAAGTAGTAAATGGGGTTTTGTTGGTGGTGGTGTTTCTTTGTTTTATTTTTCTTTTAGATTTGAATACTTTGCCATGTACTTGATGTAAGAGTTTTCCAAAGGACATATGAATTAGGGTCTGTTCTTGTCAGTTGGGCTAGAAGACTTGTTCTCAACCTTCCTATACCTTCTAATACAATTCCCTCTTTGTGGTAACCCCCTACCATAGAATTATTTTTGTTGCTACTCCACAACTATAATTTTGCTACTTTTATGAATTGTAACATAAACACCTGTGTTTTATGATGGTTTTAGGTGACCCTGTGAGAGGGTCATTTGACACTATCATACTTGATCCCCGAGTCAAGATTCCTATACCAACGTTTATCAATTAATTTAAAAAAAAATCTGTGGGTATTTCACCAGACTTTGACTTATGTGTTTGAGACTTGGAGTTGAGGCTGTCTTTAAATTCACAGTCTTTCTCAGCTCTCTGGATGCTAGGGGTTACAGGTGTGTGCCACCATGGTCAGCTCTACCAGAAATCTAAAAATATATTTCTTTGTATTCTTTTCCTATGTTTGAAATGGATGATTCCTACTTTCATCTAGTGTATTAAGACCTACAGCACAGATTGGCATGTGGTGAACTATAAGTATGAGGATTTCTCTGGGGACTTTCGGATGTTGCCATGGTAAGTTTAAAAGTTAAGGGAAATAGGAAAATTAATATTATTGGCATTATCATCATCATTATTATGGTTATTGCTTGGCTTTTTAGAAAACTTTTCTGAAACTCCTGTTATAATTTATAAGTCAGACCTCAAACATCAACATATTTGGCTCATGCAATATTTTGACTAGTTGAGTATGTTTTGAGTGTACTTGTTGACACTCTTCCCAGTAAGTGTGAGCTCACTTAGTTTGACACATCCATATTGACTACAGAATAATCTTTAGTTTATTCTGGAAAATATAGGGATGGTTTTTCCAGTGGTGTCAGTGAAAAATTTGGAAGCTATTTAAATCCGTTTGATACATGCTGATATCCCTTGAATGAGACTCGGGGGATAATCTCAGTGAAGTCAAAAAACTGTCATGAGGACTCCTGACCCAGTAGTCATGGTCTAAGACGTCTTTCTGCTCTTTCCTAGCTAGCTAGGTGTGAACCACCCAGTCAACCTGTTTGAGCTCTCCTATCAACCCCATTTCTCCACTGCATGATTGCTGGTCTCACAGCATCTCATCTAGGAAATATGAAGGGGGAAAAGGAAAAAGACATCTGTGAAGCCATCTGTAGCTTTCAAAAACATGTTCCTAGGGAAAAAAGCTACTAACCTTAGCATCCCAGGTTCCCAAAGCAAACAAAAACGGAGAGCCAAAAGGACACAGTATTGCTTTCTGACCTGTGAAGAGATAAAGTTCTGCCACCGCTGACAGCCCTGGCAGATGTTCCTTAGCAACTTCTGCTCTGCTTGACTCCTATCTGGTCTCTGTTTTATCTTTGCAGCTGGCTGCACATGTGGGAGTCCTTCTATACAAATAAGGCAGGGCCGAGGCGGTAGCTTAGTCAGGAGTTTTTGCTTAGCAGAAATCAAACAAGCAAACGGAAGATACTTTGCATGTTTACTCAGGAGTAAGGCCTATGTTTAAAAAAGAAGAGAGTTCTTTTCTATCTCCTGCCTTGCATTTTCTTGTTTTTCAGAGAAGGAAGTAGACTTCAGGTTTTGTTTGTTGGTGATGCCTATAGGCTAATGTTTGGTGTCTAAATTAATTTTCTTGCACTTTCAGCAAGTCTCTGAGACCAGAAAAGATTCCTAATCATGTGTTCGAGATTGATGAGGACTGCGAGAAAGATGAGGTAAGGATGGAACTTGCTGTATGCCTTCCTTCAGGGGTCACTTCTGCTGAAAGGGAATTCCTTAAGGAAAGATACTTGATTCTGGAACAAGTGGCTATGAGTATCGGTGGCCACCTTTCTAACCAATGAATGTTTTTTTTTTTAATTAAAAAGATGGTTACATTTCAGTAACTATTATGTGCCTACTGAGTTTATACCGTTTGGACTTTCATTCTATCTATGGTCAATATTTTCAATATTTATGAAAAGTGATAACTTCATGTTTAATTAGGAAATGGGAACAGGTCAGTTCTGTGTATGCTAAATGTTGACTAAATAAATGGTTGAATGACTACAATTCTACTGATTGCTTTTATTCTATTTCAGGATTCATCTTCTTTATGTTCTCAGAAGGGTGGTGTGATAAAGCAAGGTTGGTTGCATAAAGCAAATGTAAATAGCACCATCACAGTAACCATGAAGGTAGGTAGTAGTTATATGACTCTATCATTTGAAGTATATTAACATATATAATGAATCTGGAGAAACGCTTATTTTCTAATGAGCCCTCCTAAAATCTTTTGAGTTAACATGTACAATAGTAGGTTTCATTGTGGATTTTCTAAATACACATGTACTTTGTTCTCATTTGATCCCTTACCAAAAAGTTTTTAGTGAAAGAATCTTAACAGATCTATGGAGTTTTAAAGCTCCAACCTCAGAACAAATTTAGAAATGTTACCTTTTAAAGCCATATAGCAAAGCTCTTAATATATGACAGAAGTTGCCAGGTGAATAAAGGAGATAGCTTTGCAAAAACAGGCATCAGAGATTCCTGTGTAGAAATGGATTTAATGAATGAATTTGGCACTTTTTAAATACTAGTGACTCTGGGGAAATATATTGACATCTAAGATTGGGAAGTCTGTTGTGTCCAGTAGCTTCATAATTATTTTAGAAACATAGCCTATTAAGTCCTACATTAAATACTGCCTTAGGGTGGTCAGGGCTATTTGGAAAATGAAGTGGTTTGACTAGATAGTGAATTTGTGTAAGGGACTTGTGGGAGACAAAACCAAGAACACTGAAAGGGTTTTGTTTGGAAGGCATTAAAATCCAAAGGAAGAATAAATGAGCTTCTTGAAGATTCTCAGCAGAGAAATTATTCCATGATACCAAATATAACTGTTCTTTCAGATATTCACTATAAGATCATGTGGCTTCCTGAGTATGATTCACAGTTCCATTAAGTATTGAAGGTCATTCTAGCTTTCAAATAGCCTGAAAGCAGAAACCATGGATATCTACCAAAGGAAGACTCAGTTCTATCTTAATTTAATATTTTGCCTGCTGCTTTTCCTTTAGTGGCCATATCCTGTTCTCGCTTGCATTTTCAGGCCCCTAAGATAATGAATCCAAGTTGTAGGGTGTTGTATCTGTTATATCAGAGCATGGGATTTTTACACGTGTAAGACAATAAGAGAATTAGTTCAAATCCATTTACTAGGGGATTGATGTATTCTAAGTATCATACCAAGAAATAGGCACTGTTATTATTGCTCCTAGTTTCCAGATATGGTGAAATAGGCATAGAGAAATCTGATGGCTAGACTATCTAAATAAATAGAGCACCAAGTTTTCAGAAGTAGGGTTTGATCCTATGCAATCTACACTCTTGGCCAGTCCATTGTCATCCTCAGTAGCTGAATTCCACCTTACATGTCCTGTCAGAGTCTTCAGGTTCAGAAACACACGTGTGGAGGTTTTAACATGTGGAGGTGGCCAGAAAATGGTTCTGGGTTTTTACACTTTTTAAAAGATAAATAATGCACATATTGATAGGTTACAAGGCAAACTTTTAATACATATATAATACATAATACACAATGAATAGATTTAGGTAATTAGCACAATCATCAGCCTAAATATGAATCCATGTGTACGTTCATACATGAGGGTGGTCCTGCATGTGCTTGTATGTGTGTGTGGGGGCATTTGAAATAATCTTTACTAGCTCTTTTGAAATATATGATTAATGGTTGCCATCTGTACTATACTGAGAATAATTATAATTTCCCATCATCTGACTATATACCCTTGTGTGCTATAGATTAGACTCCATTCGTTTCCCCTAAAAAAATCTCAAAATATTAAACTGTTTTACCTGTACCTTAGGTTTAGCACAGAGCTAAGGAAATATGCTCAATGGCAAGCTGGATTCATAGGATATTAGTTAGAAATTAATATTTACTAAGCAATTGAGAAGACTTTTAAATCATTTCTCAAGTACCACTGAATTACCCTTTGCTTTACTAACAATTTTTCAACTTCTCAAGAAGACATTATTTTAGGTTGAAAAAAATCTCCAGTTGCCTGTAAAACAGTTCATGGTTTATACCTTCTTTCATAATTTTTAAAATACACACTGATATGGTAGCAAGACTAATGAATCCCCAAAGATGTCCATGTCCTAATCCCTAGAACCTGTAAATGTTTGCTTACATGACAAAAGGGAATTCTAGTTGCTAATAAGCCAATAGGGAGACCACTTGAAATTATCCAGGCAGGCCCAGAATAAGCACAAAGCTCCTGATAAGTGGAAGATGGTGGGAGGCAGGAAGGGAGAGTTAGAGGAAAAGATGTGAACAGAAGCAGGGTTTGAAGATGGAGAAAGGAGTCAGAAGCCCAAAGATGATGGACATCCTCTTGAAGCTAAAAAGAAAGCAAAGGAGTGGAAATGGACCTTCTCCTGCCTATCTTTTAATCTAGTGAGATCAGTCCCACTTCTAACCTACTGAACTATAACATAGTAAATCTGTGTTGTTTTAAGTCACCAAGTTTGGAGTAATTTATTATAGCACTAGAAAACGAAAACAGTCAGACAAAGATTGATTTTTTCCGCTTGGCTGTTATCTATCTCTGAGGTTGAAAACTCCCACACTTACAGGGACAAGGGAGGAACCATAAATTTATGGAGCAGAAACAAGCATAAGTCTGAGGTAACCTGGGGACCACATGGGTGAGGTGAAGAGTCAGCTGCTACTTTTTGCCAGCTAACCATGGCCTTGTCCCATTGAACTAGGCTCTTCGCTTTGTCTCTTTTGATTTCTATTTGCTATGTAGCCGAGAATGAACTTGAATTTCTGGTCCTCCTGCCTCCACCTCCATGGATGGAACCCAGGGCTTCATGCATGCCAGTTATGTACTCTCCCAAATGAATTACACCCCCAAATAGGTTGTTTTTTCTTCAAAAACCCCAGCCCTGGGGGCATTGTCCTTGCAACCGTAGGTGCCCTGTCACAGGGTGGGAAGAAGCTCTTTTGAAGTCTGCCTTGCTTCTGGCTTAATGAGAAACTAAGTGCCCACAGCTCAGGAGAGCAGCCAGCCCAGCTCTTGCAGTCAGGAGGGGGCAGAGGTATAACTAAAGCCAAAGGCTTACAGAATTAGAGGTGTGCAGGAAGGAATACTTCTGTTTGCTTCTAGTATGTGACTCTTCCAAATAAAGACAAATCAATCACAGTAAGCACATGGGGAGATTTTTTCAGTATGTGGTTATCTGAATAAATTTCCCTGTACTGGAGGCAGGTTTATCCTGGGTGCAGCCAGACTTTCCTGCATGCTGGAGGCCTCTTTCTGTACTGGTGAGAAGCAATGGAAGGTTTAGCAACCAGCACCATAGAACTGGCCCCCAGAGAATCTTTTCTTATCAGAAAATCCATTCTTTGAGAGTCCTCGCTAACTCCCAGCAAGCCAGGAAACTGCTGCAGAAGGGCCTAGGTATTTTATCATGATGCATTGACAAATAACAGCCCACAGAAGCCAAGCTTCTGTCTTTGTGTTTTATCTGAGTCTCCATAATGGGCTGTGGCTTGACACCAACCTGCATAGCCCCTTGTGGCTGGCAGTTGTGCTTCTTCTGGCAAGTTATGTAGTCGAAGTTTTCAAATTAATTTTAAAACATACAAATGGAAAAAAACTGAATCTAAAAAATTTCTGTTTGAGTAGCTAGGCCTGGTGGCACAGGCCTATAATCCCAGCACTTGTAAAATGATTGCAAGTGGCTAAGGATCTCAAGGCCAGACTGGAATATACAGGGAAATGATGTTTCATACACCCAAATCAGAAGCACTATGTAGAATCAGTTCTTTTAAGATGTTCGAAGTTATGCACAGTAACTTCAGGGTTTTTTTTTTCTGACACAGGATTTCTCTATGTAGTCCTGGAACCTACTCACACTGTAAGTCAGGCTGGCCTCAAACTCAGAGATCCCCTTGCCTCTCTCTCCTAAGCCCTACGATTAAAGATCTCCTAGACGTTTGAGCTGTCACAAATAAGAGAATCAAAGAACTAAAAGGGAAGGAAAAACTAGAATCATGAACGAAGGTATAAAAGGAAAATGCAAAAAGGTCAGAAGATACCCAGCATAGTTCAGTTGATTTACAAAAGGAATCAGAAGACTAGTTATGTATGTGATCCTTTGAGAAACCTACCATGGAGCCTTATGCAATATCAACAACACAGCGAATGCAAATTATGTCTGGACTACTTTTAAAGATTAAACCTCCTGTTGTGACTGCCAGAACTCTGTCACAACATTCAAGTTGATTGTGATGGACCCTACAGAAAAGAAGTGCTGGCACATGGACTATGCTGAGTTCTTAATGCTGGAATAAAAATTATATTTTCCCCAGTGTATTTTTCCCCCCATACCAGCCCAGAGCAGTTAAGTTTGGTCAATACCATTCTCTGCAATTGTCATTATCTTCCCCAAAGTGCTTTCTGGGTAACCTCATTATCTGCCAACAAAGTATCACAGAGACATATAGGCAGTGAAAGAGCTGCTAATGATGTATCTAGCTTCACAGTGAGACACAGTCACTCTACAGAGTCACAGTGCCCAAGCGTTTTCTCTCAAAGAGGATGCTGGCCTCACACAGCTCTTGCAAAAGGCAAAGGAGCTGATTGTTGTCTGGACACAGTGACTTTTTTTTTTTTTTATTTCCAGCACTTGTAAATTGCCTTGTTGTGAGCAGTCATGTTAAGACAGGACATGCTTTATTCCAGTGAGCAATTTCCTCAGTTTGTGCTTTCTAGTTAGTGAGAAACCACCCCATTTCAATTCCTGGAAAAGGACTGGAGAGAAGCTGAGGATAATCATAGAGAATCCATGATCGCTTAGGCAAAAACTACAGTCCCCTGAGAAGCCTATTTGGTTGCACTCTCTTTCCTAAGTAGCTGCTAGAGACATCTGCTTTATTCAACTTGTTCCCTATCACTGAGTAAAATTAATGTAGACTAGATAGCTACGCTATCAGGCATGACCTTCCCCTGGTATTTAGAACTATTTTTCCTAAGAACCATAATGATTTATGAAATAATACAAAAAAAACTTGATCTTGACGGTGGTTTTTAGTTTAAAAGAGTTGCACATTCTTGGCTAACCCTTGGGACACCCACCTTTGTGCATCTTCTTGGCTCAGTTTGATCACATTCCTTAGGCTCTCTACTCCCCTTTCTCAGCAATTAAATGTTGAAGTGCCTTGCTGTGTTATCGGGGTTGCAAGTTCAACTGTCTGATGAATGACTCACTCCGAGTGCCCTTCCTTTTTTTTTTTCCACAAAAGAGAGCCATTTGTTATACATCCAGAGTCCAGAAATCTTTATTACTCTTTGACTGCTGAAGGATAATTCTCTTCATGGTAGGGGGAAAACAGCAAATCAAAAGAGGATTTCATCCAAGAAAGCACATTCAATATGAAAGTAATTGCTAGGAGTTCAAGGTCACTGTGTATATTGGAACAAAAGGGGGATAAGATCTATTACTTTGATTTGGTGCTCCATTTAAATGCTCTACTAGACTGCATCTTACAGTAAACAAAATGGATTAATACTTGTTTATCATAGGCAGGGGGTTCTTACTAATTTGCTTTTCTGTTTTATTTCCATTCATTTGGTGACTACTGCTCAAAACTCACTTATTAGGTGCTTCCTATATGCCAGACACTCTTAGGAATCATCAGATCCATCACCATATATACAAGGAATACTTTATTGTGCATTCTGAAACATAGAAGAAGTACCACATGTTGCCCTTAGGACTTAGGACCTCTTTAGAGACGTGAGACACACGATAGAAATAGTTATTTAATGGGTGCCCTAATACCCACTCCATGAGCATGGGGTCTGATAAAACCAGGCCTGGCAGGAAGGGAGTCCCAAAGGAGAGTAAGTGTGGGTACAGTATTTAAAAATCATACACGAGATGAGCACTGGTAGCCATGCTAGGTTGGTTCCTGAGTATACTCTTATGCATCAGTTTCTCTCTTGTGATGTGGAGATGAAGATAGGGTGACCACATATCACTGTGTGAGTGGACATGAGCAAAGCACTCAGAGACAATAAGGAAGTAAAGCATGCTAGTCGTTATTATTTTATATTATGAGGATTACAAGAGGCCAGAATCTGACACATAAGCCTCATCATGCCAGAAACATATCATCATCAAAAATTTAAACAGGAAACAAAAAAAGGTTAGGTATGTGGGCTCTTGCCTGTAGGCCAGTACTTAGGGAGATAAGAGCAGGAATATCACCATGAGATTAAGGCTAGTCTGAGCTGTAGAGTGAGACTCTGCCTCCAAGAAAAGAAGGAAGAAGGGAGGGAGAAGGAGGAAGAAACAGGAGACGAGGACATCAGGAAGTTGAGCAAGGCCATCATTGAAGTAGTCTGAGAAAATAATGTGTCCACAATGACAAGGGAGGATTGTAGCTGCCTTCTTTCAGGGTTTGCTTCAAATTCATTTAAAAAATCTCCAGTGCAGATATGATTATTCAAGAAAAGAAAAAAGTACTTGATTTTCAACCCAGTTTCCCATAGCGTAGAATTATGAAATCTATTAAAATGTGATAGGAGTATAAGATAACATGGAAAGAGATGAGTGATAGGCTGTCAGCCTTCTAGAAGGGATTTTCCAAAAAGACGATGTTTTACCATTCTAGTATAACTAAATGTAAGTTAGTTTTGTCATAAGGTTTTGGGGTTTTCTTCCTTACTGGTCCTTCCATCTTTGCATCCTTCCATCATTACAGTTTTTAGACCTACTGTGACTCTTGCTCTCCACTTTTCCTTAGAGACAAGAATTTCACAATGTAGCCCCAGGCTGGTCCTGAACTTCTACCTGTGTCTCACCAGTGCTAGGATCCTGCTTTCTCCTTTTCCATGCTGTCCTGTCATTCTGTTTAGTTTAACACATCAGTTAAGTAGATCTTCCTGCTTCATTTCTACATTCCTGCTGATCCTCCTACTCTTTTATCCTTCAGAGCATTCCTTCTTAGGACTACTGCTTCATATAATGTAGAGGAAGTACCCACACTCTAGCTAACACATATAGGTAAACACCCTTGTGGTTTGTTATATAAGATGGTAAAATGTTTTCCTAATTGGAAGGCAGGGTAGTAGGTATAGGCTTATCTTCCTGCTTATCTTCCATCTTTGATGCAACTGAGTGACAACCTTTGTTCTTGGTCCAGCAGAGATCTAAAATGTTACCTTCCCAACATCTCAGGGGCTTGAAAAGACTTGGTATGACACAATCCCTGAGAATCGGCCCTTCTGGTGTGCTGTCTGTCTTCCTCTGCTGGATAGGCCAATCTTGAGGATCCATGCTTCTCATTAACTAAGATGGGGAATTGTCATCTGTGTTCACTATCTAAGAAAAACAATTAAGCCAAGGAGGATGAGAAGGATGTGGGTATTACAGAGAAGTAACATTCTATTTCATAAAAGTGTTGATAATATGATGGAAGATGAATTAGCATGTTTTTCATTTTTAAGAACATGTATGAGTTATAAGCATTATTGTGAATTGAAAACAATAGCTGACCTTAATAGTCTAGAAAGAAAGGGTAAAATTTAAAAGATAGATAAATGGAGGTAGATTTGGATAGGGTTCACGCTACAAAAGAGTGCTACATTGTTTACAGGTACTTACTGAAAACCAGTGAAGTATAGTCCTGAAAGAAAGTGGAAAGGGAATTTTGTGACTACTCAGGTAAGAGGATCCCAGGTTAAAGGCAAGGAGAAATGACTTAAAGGAGTTCCTTTGGGGTTCTTGACTAATGGCACATAAACCAGTGTAACTGGAGCAGTATGATTAGATACACAGGTACAGGGTCAGGAGATGTCTTAGTTGGTAAAGTGCTTGTCCTTCAAGCATGAAGAGCTTCATTTGATCCCCTGGAAGCAATATATAAAAGCCAAGTGCTGCCCTTCTTGTAATCCCAATACGAGGAAGGTAGACACAGGAGGATCATTGTGCTTGCTGGTCAACTAATCCACCCAACTCTGAGGTACACTGAGAGACTGTATTTCAAATAAGATGGAGAGGGCTGGAGAAATGGCTCAGTGGTTAAGAGCACTGGCTTGCTCTTCAGAGGTCCTGAGTTAATTCTCAGCAACCATATGGTGGTTCACAACCATCTGTAATGGGTTCTGATGCCCTCTTTTGGTGTGTTTGAAGAGAGCTACTGCATACTCACGTACATAAACTAAATAAATCTTAAAATATTTGTTTTAAAAAAAGATGTACAACAATTGAACACACACACACAGACACACACACACACAGTGACCTGCAGCCATATGACCTGCAGCCATGCTCTAAGCTATGGTACAGATGTTATTTATTTAAAATTTATCTTGATCCTCCAGCCTCCACATTCCAAGTGCTAGGATTACAGGTTTGTAGCAACATACCTAGCAATTTTAACTATTTCATACAAACATGTTACATGTTAATGGGGTACCATGAGTTTTGGAAGCAGATATACATTTTATCATGTTTAAATTAGATTGAATATATATTCTTACTATTGGGAAGACTTTCAGTCCTTGCTTTTTTGAAGTGGGCAGGACATTTCTTAATCACATGATTGTGTAATAGCACCCCAGAGCTGCTTCTTCCTCTCTGGCTGTCACTGATGACCCCTCCCCCACTGCCTTTCCTCTGCACCTTCCACGGCTTGAATTTTGCTCTAACATTAGTAAGAAGCCATTGCAAAATTTGGGAAAGACTCTTGGTGGATGTCACAGGATTCTGACTCCAATTTAAGTAGTGACCACTATGAACTTAAATATGTTCTTACTCCCTCTGTTAGGCAAGGTGTGTGCATATATATCCTGTGAAATAATTATCTATCGATATCCAAGGACTAGAGGTCTTTCAATGAAAGCTGTGATGTAGAATTATTATTTTAATATCTATCCTATTTCTGAACTATACAAAAATATTTACCTGTAAACTAAATATTTACATCTTGGAAAATTTTAAAATAGCGTCCTTCTGATTTCTTCTTGTTTCCATAGGTATGAGTTAGAATGTTCCTTTTGTCTTTGATAAATGGACTTACAAACTCCATAGAAGTTCTAGAGAGATTCCTTAGAGGTTAAGATCACTTGCTAATCTTGCAGAGGACTCAGGTTTCATTTTCAGCACCCACATGGCAGCTCACAACCATCTGCAACTCCAATCGCAGGGGATCTGATGCCCTCTGTTGGCCTCCATTGGCAGTAATCATGCAAGTGGTGCACATACATATGTGGAGGCAAAACATCTATATACATAAAAATAATTTAAGTATTTTCAAAAACAGGTACTTCATTGAATTTGAATTTTAGAGTAGAAGAGATGATAGCCATCTCCCAATCTGTTGTTCATTCACAAACTTATTTCTATACAAGGATAACTTTAAAACAATCCTAATCCACACCCCTGTAGTCATTGCTACTCTGGTATCTGAGGCAAGAGGATCAATTGACCCAGGAGTAAAAGGTTATCTTGAGCAATGCAGTGAGACCTCCATTCCTAAAAAAAAGTAAACTAAATAATTCCTTGCTGTGCAAATATTGTGCTTCTAATATGTGGGCTCACGAGTGTTTGTGTGTATTGGGGGTGTGACTTTCTGCCCAGGAAAGTTAATATGTAACTTGTTCAGTGAACTTCTAATGCTGTGCAGCATCTCACCTGCAAGTGTGTGTTTGTGTTTGGGGAGATAACGGTCACTAGGAGAGCTAATGTGTAACTTATTCATGTTCAGTGAAATGATTGTAGAGTCTGACAAAATGATTTTCTAAATCATCTCATCTGGTTCAACCATGTTACAAGCAAGGAGGCTAAAAGGACATTGTCATAGGATGCCATGAATAATGGGCATGATCCTAAGACTTTGACACAAGTGTTTCTTCCAAGTGCCTTTTAGGCGGATGCTCTCTCTGATTTGGTAACTACCTCCAGCATTACTGTGAGGGGTAATTGCTAAGTTACAGGGAGTTATTTCCTACAGTTTCATATCCTGTTGCTAATCTTGGAAGGTGGTGGCTGCTGTAGAATGTCTTTGCTTGGTGAGACAGCTGTATGTGAAAGCATTTGTGCAGACTGTAATTTGACTCTCTCTACACAGAGTTTGTTCTTTGTTCTTCCTTCTCAGGCCTCTCTATGGTTGACTGTGAGCTCTGCAAGCTTTGGCCAGCTGCATCACTAAATCTATATACTTTAAGTTGTTACATTTGGTAACAATTAAGCTTTTAATTAGGTTGCAAGTTTTCTTAAATCATTAATTTTGCCCAGAAGATATATTCTGACTTTTGTCATGTAATTACTGTCATAACTTTTAAAAAGTCATATTTGCACCAAGTCTCACTGCTCAGTAAATTATTCACTAAAACAAGCTTGGTATGTAATTTTAGGGTTTTCTGGTTATATCATTTTATTAAGAGATGTGAACCACTGTCATGAAAAATCCATAAATGTAAAGAATATCATCACCAGTTTTGTTGTTTGTTTTTGAGACAGGATGTCATTTTGCCCAGACTGTCTTTGAAGTCACTGTAGCCAAGGAAGGCCTGATCCTTCTGCTTCCTGAGGATTAAGGGCATTTGCCAACCTGCCCAACTATAGTAGTCATTTTTGTTTACCATTTTTCTTGTGTGTGTGTGTGTGTGTGTGTAAATATATATGTAAATATATGTATTTACATGTATTATGGTATAATCATTACATGTTAAATATGCATTCATATGCATGAAATACTTAAGTATCTCCCATCTCAAAAATCCCAAATTTACTGATTTCAAATTTTTGGATTAAGGATGTATTCTTTTAAAATGCTTCTCTGGCCCCAAGCACTTAAGTTAAAGGCTATTCAATTTGTATATGTTTATGAAAAACATAAATGCACATGCATATTTTCTGTATTTCTGAGTCTCAATAAAGGAACATTTTCTTGAGGCACTAAAAAATAAGCGGGTGTTTTCTGCTTGGTCTCCCTTCTGTTGATATAATATATCCCATATGGCTACTACCTGAAATAGAAGCTGCAGCACTCCTCAGTCTAACTTGGTAAGGGATGCTTAATACTGGTTTATTTATGTATTCATTCACAAATAGATGGCCCTTAAGTCCACAGTGTCTTTGAGCATTATCATTATCATTTTACTGCTTTTTATTTCTAAAATGAAACAGCCCACAACAGTCTCTATAATTTTACTGGTTCATGCTATAGAGAAATTAATAGTTGGTTTTTCGAGATGCTTTGCCAGAAGTTTAAGTAGTTGGCAGGAATGAGCCGGTAAAATGATATTCTTTTCTTAAAGTCTTGTAAATACCAGATCACAGATCATAGTGGATCATCTGTTAATGGTAAGCTTAAATCTTAAAGCCAGCTTCTGTGAGTAAGACATTACACATAGGCATGTATTTCCTCCATGATTACTTGGAGTCTAATTTTTTTCTGTCTCTGTTACCATTCTCATTCTGCAGTGATTTTAGGCACAACATCCTGGGAAATTATGACCAGATTAAGTTTTCCTTTCACTATAATAAATGCTTGACACAATGTATCGTTTCTGACCTATTTAAAAAAAAAAAACATACAAACCTCCAAGTGTTCCTAAATGCCCTTTGCTCACTCCATTCATTGTGTTCTATGGGAGTGTTTTGAGGAAGAAAGAAAGGGACATCATGAAGGAATTCAAGCAGTCTTCCTCTTTTGCCTCATTCCTGTGGGCTTTGCTGTGAGTTGTAGCAAAAGACGACTCCCATCTCAGATCTCATGGCACAGTTAGTTCCCCTTGGGCCTATTGATCCAGACTTCAGTACTGCAGGCATCAACAACTGGTCGGCAGCTAGTGATTCTCTCTGCTTCCCTGGGAGGAAGCTCTACGTGGGGTTTTGGAGAGCAAGAGCCTTGGTCCACTCTAAGTGTCATATGATGTAAAGGTGATATAAATGCATATATCTTTTTTTATTTACAATATGTTATGTTTTTATTTAGAAGGGAAGGAAGTAAGCTAGTTTCTGCATTCAAAGGCTACAGCAATTATAGTTTAATACTTGAATTGATGGCAATAAAACAAAATTGGAAAGGATCCAATTGTAGCTTGCAATTAGATGGGAAGGGATGCTGGGTGAATAGGCCAGTGATTCACGTGTAAAAGTGCTTTATATATATTAAGGTGTTAAATACTCACACACACACACACAAAAAAGGTGTTAAATACTCACCATTTTCAATATGGTTCATTATCTGAGGGTAAATTACAATTATCTTTAAAGAAACAAGGAACAAAATTAAACATATTCATTTTATTTATTTATTTATTTATTTTTGGGGTTTGTGTGCATGTATGTGCTTGAGTGTATGTATGACTACATGCTTGCCACAGAACACGTGTGGAGATCTGAGAACTATGTTCAGGAGTTGGCTCTCCTTCCACCACATGAGTCCTGGGTATCAAAATCTGGTCAACAAGCTTGGTGTCAAGTCCCCTAACCTGAGCCTTCTCACCATCCCAGAAACCCAATTCTGAAACATTTCTGTTGTTCAGATTTGGTAGCTGGGAAGATGTTTCAAGATTTTAGTTCAAATAATCAGCCCTACTGGTAGGAGTTTATGTTACAAGTGGATCTTTGCTGCATTCCTCATTATAGGTGTTCAAGAGACGGTATTTTTATTTGACTCAACTTCCTGATGGTTCATATATTCTCAATTCTTATAAAGATGAGAAAAATTCCAAAGAGTCTAAAGGTTGCATCTACTTGGATGCCTGCATTGATGTTGTTCAGGTAAGGCTGTTGCAATAATCATTCTTTTTCTTTCTCCAAGCAGGTTGTTAATGAACAATTAAAAACCTAAGCATTCTTTCCTTCTTGGTTGATGCTATTCCCGTGCCCAAACACCTATATTAGAAATTTCTAAATCTTCTCAGTACACCACCTTCATTCAGTGCTAGTATTTAAAGGTCTATCAAACCCTTTTGAGTCTGACTTCAAAGTACTTTTTGATACATATTTTTTTTTTAATTCTCTGCTGTTTCTCTGGGTGTCCCTTGTATTGCCTATCCTAGAGTTCTGCCTCCTTTTTTATTTTAAGATTTCTATTATTATCATTATTTTTATTGTGCATACTTGTGTATGTGGGTATGTGCACATGAGTGCAAATGCCTGTGGAAGTGAGAAGAGAGCATTAGATTCCCCTGAAGCTGGAATTGCAGGCACTTATACCCTGCTTAAGGTAGGTGCTGAGAACTGAACGTAGGCCCTATGTGTGAATAGTAAATACTACTAAACACTGAGCCATTTCTCTACCCCCTAAGTCTTGCTTTTCCCAATTTGCTATTTTATGTGAGTCAATCTTCCTGAGACAGAGTGGGTCATTCTGTGGTATTTTCAAAATACAACTATAGTTGTAGTCTAATTACATCCCTTTTCATTCCTGTATAAATCCATATTCTGATCACAACAAGCCGTGTATTTCATAGAGTTAAGGCACGTGTGTGTATTCCTTATTTATTGTTTACTTTTGTGATGCTTAGAATTGAACCGAGGGTCTTGTGCATGCTAGGCAATATTCATAGCCAATGTTTTATGATGACACGAAACCTTGCTAAATTGCCCTTATCTTTTAAAACTTGGTTTAAATTCCATTTCAGCCTTAAAGTGCTTTCTGTTTCCTTCCTCACTCTCATATCCACCAGTCGAATTCAGCTCCATGTCCCCTGGGCTATCATTTGGCTGTTACCTTTAACAACAACAACAAAAAAAATCATACTTTAAATTATGTTTTGTTCCCTTTTGGGGTTGCATTGCAAAAACCCTGTCTCATTTATTCCTGTATCTCCTACAATAATTAATAAGGCTATGCACACCCTAGGGAGTTAGCAAATGTTTATTGATTTGGATTACTGGAGCTATAGACAAAGGTCAGGTGGGACAGAGGAATGCAGAGAAAGTATTTGAATGGTAAGTCAATTGACGGAGAGAGGGATCCTTGAGCTGCTGAAGAGGGAGTGGTGATTAGTTCAATAACTTTCGTTTATCTGAATCCTTATTTTTCAAAACTGTACTGTTAGATTAATACGCTCCATGTACTCTATCCAGTATGATTACATGAGGTTCAAATGCAAAGAAATTAAACCTATGAGCATCTGTGTAAATTCAACATGTCTTTGTCAGGTTTTGCTTAGTGTGCACGGGGCTGAGGCTGGAACTTCAGGTTTTAAGTACACTTAGCACATGCTCTCCGTCTCAGCATCAGCTCCAGCCCAAAGGTGCTTTTTAAATACAAAATAATCACATGTTTGAATTTTACTCCAAAGAAAAGACGGACACAATTTCTAGATTTTCTCAATCAGCCCTTTCTTTGTATTGTTCCCACAGTCATCCATTTATGAATCCCTCTTCCTAGTATTTTCCAATGCATAAACCTTTACATCTTGCTACCCAATTTAATTCCATCTTTTCCTATGCTTTGAAGACCAAAAAGGAGGACCTTGGTTGGTTTCTTCTTGAATAATGACCATACAGTAGAGAATTATTGATTTATGCGCCTAGGAATCTTGACATGATACTCTGGAGGGGATACTATGCCACTTCGTTTGTTATGACAGAGAAGGTGATAAAAGAAAAAAAATGTGTTATTGGGTTTAAAGACAGGATGGGTTTTTCCCTTCTATTCTAATATGCAATTTTGGCCACTTTACATATTTTACTTAGAATCACAGTTTGATGTGAAACAGTTATGCCCTTCTTTTACCCTAGTGATGTATTTGATACTGTTCTTGTTGAAGTGAATCACATATCTGTAATTCCAAGAAAATATAAAGGAAGCATTGTATTTTTTTCAGGTCATATTTTAGCTTGTTTCTTTCATCGAGTTTTGAAAGTCTATAAATATAAGAAAAAATTTTTGAGTGAAGATAGCAATTTGAATGGTGGTGGTTTGGTTTTCTGAAGGTAAAGGATCCCAAAGACCTTAAATGATTGATGCCAACTTTGCCCTTATTCCATTTTGTTCAGACCTGGGAGGAGCATCAAAGATAGGTTTAATGTGAATGTGTATACCTTATTGAAAAAGCAATGATTTTGTGAAAGTATTGGTGCACATGTAGGCTGAGCCGAGGCAAAATTAATGTATAAATGAATGTATTTAAAATTAAAAAGGGCAGCTGATCTAATTGAACAGATGTTTTCCTTTCTCCCCTTCTCTAGTGTCCCAAAATGCGCCGTTATGCTTTTGAACTCAAGATGTTAGATAAGTATAGCCATTATCTGGCAGCTGAAACTGAGCAGGAAATGGAGGAATGGTTGATAACGTTGAAAAAGATTATTCAGATCAATACTGACAGTTTAGTGCAAGAGAAAAAGGACACAGTCGAGGCGATACAAGGTAAGGACTTTGAAATGATTTGCTCTTGAGGTAAAGCCCTCATTTTTAATAAATGGAAACATACATCCTTTGTGCTAGGTGAAGATAGAACGTTAATATTGAAGGCCAACCTGCTTCTTTATGAAGAGTGGCTTCAAAAGAGGCTTTTCAAAAAGTTGGCAGTGCACAGGACGTGACACTTAAAACATACCCGTGCTGAAATGGATAAGAAATTTGCAGCTGATTTTCAAAAGTCCATTAAAAGATTCCCCTGTGCTTTCATATTCCCAATTTGTTGCCATAAATCTAGTAGGAAAGGATGGAGTGGGGGCGAGGAAAGTCCTCTTAGGTAATTAGTAACGGTCTGTATGGTTTGGAACATCTGCTTTTAATGAATTTGCAGAGGAGGAAACTAGCAGCCAAGGAAAAGCCGAGAACATCATGGCCAGTTTGGAAAGGAGCATGCATCCGGAACTGATGAAGGTATATCTTTCTTGTGGCAGCATGCCTTCCACTGACATAAGGCAGGGCAATCTAGTAAGGTTTTAGTGCTGGATTTCATTTCGTTAAGTAGGTAGACAGAAAAGATGCATTCTAAATGATGCACTTGAAAGTGTCCACCCTCAGTGTGGAAAATCTTTCTTTCTTTCTTTTTCTTTCTTTCTTTCTTTCTTTCTTTCTTTCTTTCTTTCTTTCTTTCTTTCTTTCTTTCTTTCTCTCTTCCTCTCTCTCTCTCCCTTCCTCCCTTCCTCCCTCCCTCCCTCCCTTCATCCCTCCTTCCCTTCTTTTTTTAGACACAAGAGAAAAAGGAAAAAATTCTAAGCTTTTGTAACCTTTTCTATTTTGTCTCTTTTTATTCAATTTGATTTGATATATAATTAAATAAATGTTCTTCTTTCGATGGGCTAATGAATCAGTTCATGCAAATGATATTCAGCCCAAAGACACACGCTAATTTCTTTTGTAAATTATGCGAATAATTTACTCTGATAAAGACTTTGGTGAGCAGCTATCATGTCTATTATTTACCCTTCTTTACAGAGTTTGAAATGAACAAATTTTGAAAGGAGACAGTTATTACCATGTGAATCTTAGGATGTATATTCGCTCTGTGCTCTATGTTATAATTAATTGAAAGTGGCATACTACTTATTCATTTCAATCTTTGATGAGTCTACTTATATGTTTACTTTATTCATTTCCCTGGACTGGTGATTCAAACTTATTTCTGTTTTTATCTTTTCAATTTACTCCCTCTTAAAAATTTTAAAACATATTTAAATTACTGCACTGTACTCATGACCCCATGTGCTGTCTATGATTTAGTGGATTTTTTGAATCCCTTTTGTATTTTTTTAGTCACGATAGACTGTGCAGTTCATTATTTTCCCTAAGATGGTAGGATCAGAATTGTGTATGATAACACATGAAAAGCACTATGGAGATGTCAAATATGGGTATTGGTCTCTTTTATTTTTTGTTTGCATCCAAAATCTTTTGGACTTATGTTTTTATACTGAATGGAGAATATTTTAGGTCTTATGGAAATGTATAAAGATCAGATCTGTTTCTTATTATGAGTCTCAATGATGTGATACAGCGGTGATGAAGCTGTATAATCAACATGCTTAATTGATATTTAGCATTGTTTTGAAGGAAATGTAGCAACATTACATATTTTTACATTTTAGTATGGAAGAGAAACAGAACAGCTGAACAAACTCAGTAGAGGAGATGGAAGACAGAATCTCTTTTCTTTCGACTCGGAGGTTCAGGTATTGATCTACTTCTAACTCCAACTTGATTGAAATGTTGAAATCATTGATTTTTGGTCAGCACTGGGGAAAGCCAATTGTTTTATATTTGTCTTACTCACTTTGAACATGTACGTTGACTGATTCCTCTTTTAATAGGACTGCCAATAGCATGGAACTGAATGTATGTTGTATCTTTTCCTCAGTCCTTTCATCTTGCTGCTCACCACTGATAAATGAAATAATGCCTAGCAATAATTTCAGTATTCTCTGGATCCATTCGGTACACCTGTGATCTAGTGGTAATGAATATCCACAATATAAAGAGTACTGAATTTAATGAACTACGGGGTTTCTCCACTTGAAATTGGGAAAAAGAACAGGAAAAGTGTGTAGTATGTGACTCTTAGAGTTTCCCTCATAAAGAATATTTCATGAAATTATTTGGAGGAGTGAATTATTTGTTTTCTTTCTATGAAATCTCATTGAACAGTTCATTATTGTTGGTGCTGGTAGTGTGTGTGTGTGTGTTTGTGTGTGTGTGTGTGTGTGTGTGTGTGTGTGTGTGTTTTATCTGTATGCCATGGTACACATGTGGAGGTCAGAAGACAACTTGGTAGTTTTAGTCCTCTCCTTTACCCCTTAATGAGTATTTGAACTTAGAATTTCTTGCTTGTATGGTAGTGCCTTTAGCTGCTGAGTCATTTTGATTTTGTTTTAAGGAAAAATATTGTATGAGCAGAGCAGGTTTTAGCTCAGTAAAAGCATATTAAGAAAATATAAAATAATTTGAGAAAAAATGATTTCATTATTTCTTTTTATGCTTCATAGAGTTCTCTAATTGAGTTTTAAATTTGGCTTGATATTGACATAGTGTGTATATGTAATGCATACTTCAATAAAATTATCAGGTAAAATTAATATCATGTGCTTTGTATGTGTGGTGCATGCATGTGTATGCAGAGAGGATATTTGCATACCTTTCTGTTCACTATGAAGGCCAGAATTTCACTTGGAACATTTTTTCCTATCATGCTCCACCTTATACTTTGAAATGGATTTCTCACTGAGCCCGGAGCTCACTGTTTTAACTAGACTGGTCAGCAAGCCCCTGGGATCCAGCCGGCTCCTGTCATGTTCTTCTCCAGCTCTGAGCTTACAGGTGTGCAGTGTTATGCCAGGCTTTTCTGTGGATATGGAGGCTCTCAGTGAGGTCCTCATAGTTGCACAGTAGGCACTTCACCCATTGACCTTAATGCCAATGAAATATTTTTTAAAAACAACTTCTATTTTGCCCATAGCAAATATATATATATATATATATATATATATATATATATATATATATATATATATATATAATTTCAATCATGTGATACAAATATATGCACATATAGATGTTCGTGAGATGGTCTAGTTAGTAAAGATGCCTGTTGACTTAAATTCCTAGAACAGACACACACACACTATGTAAGTAAATGTAATAAAACATAGAACAGTGAGTTTGAAAAATGGCAGCTCTGATACACTCATTCAGAAAACTACTTGTTGCAAGCATGACTGAGCCTTTGATTGCTCTCAGTGATTGGGCTGTAATTGGACATGCCAGGCTCTTTTGACTGAGTACAAAGGAGGCAATTGATGGTGGTTGAAACTAAATCTAGTATCTTTAAAAACTTGTAGTGTAGTGTTTTTGTGGTCATGAAACCAAACTGATTTTTTTGTGTTTATCAGTGAGCTACAGTGAGAGAAAACCCACAAATGTGATGAATCTTTAAGCACCATCTTTCAGAATTTACTGTTGATTGTGGAAGGTCATCTCATCACGGAGTAATGTGTTAAGTAGAAAAGGCGAAATGCTCTCCTCTAATTTCAACTTCTTTTTCTGGTCACATTTTATTGTAGAGAGAGAAGATTTTTGCCTGTGATCTTAAGTAATAATGAAATGCTATTTTGACTGATGAGATATGGATCAAACTTTAAACTGTAGGGAAGGCCATATAGCTCAACATTTATGCTTGGGGCCCATAGAAAGAAAAGGATTTGGGGGTCAGGGTGCTTTGGGCTGATTACTCTTCACATTCCACTGACTGAGGAAGACAGAAAAGAGAGCAGAATTGTGGGCAGAATTGCTCTCCACAGCAATGGCTTGGCACTGCTGGCCCCATAGATAAGTGTTTAAAAGGGATCTGCCTAGTCCCACATTTGCATTATTTTTGTAGATAAATAGACTCAGAGTGGGAAAACTATACATTCAGGTACGGTGGGAATTTTATTACAGATACAGGCTGAGTCAAAACAGGTATAATTATTTAAGAGCCTTCAGGTATAATACCTGTTTTGATGAGGTGACTGAAAAAAAAGTCTTATATTTCTTGGCTTGACTATTCCTTCTTGGGTACAGTCTTTGATCAAATTTTGAGTCATTTCTCCCCTACCAAGCTTATGGCCTTAATGAAAGTGTATGTAAGTTGTTCCATAATCTACAGTTGTCTTTCTGTTTGCAACTAGAATGGACAAAGGTACTTGGACTGTGTGAACCTTGGGAACTGGAGAGTTCTCTAAAGGTTTCTCTGAGGAGACACAGATGCCTACCCTACTCAGAACTGACTCCCAGTATCTCTTGTTTAAAAAATTGTATTTATCTTGAAATACAAGTACTTTTAAAAAATTTCATCCTTTGTGGTAATTAGGGCACATTCCTCAGTTCTGATAGGAGCTGAGCTCAGTTTATCTGTCTTCTAGGCAGAAACTCCCTCTCTCTGTCTCTGTCTGTCTCTCTGTCTCTCTCTGTCTCTCTGTCCCCCCCTCTCTCTCTTTCAGCTGCATCTCACCCTCAATGCCAATAAATTTCAAATCCTTATGAACAACCCAGACCTATCAGTTTTCCAGCCACATAATTACCTCAAACTCAAAACATCCCTAACTGAATCGTTCATTTCCACTCACCTTTCCACACTAATCTATCATTCATTTGTATGACACAACAAAGTTTTTAACGTTAGTGTCTCTGCGATCTCCTGGGTCTGAGACCACTGTGATGTTCTTACTGCTTTTCAAAGCTATTCTTGTTAGTCTGACCTCATAAAGTGCTTGTGAAGGAAACAAATCCTACTGGCTTTGAGGATATATTTTATGAAGAAGAAGAAGAGGAGGAGGAAGATCAATTAAATAATACTAAAAAATGATGTTAGATAAATCTAAGAAAAGATTGTCAGGATTATGCAATTTTTTTTTACAGAGAGTTGGGGAAATACTTCTCTTCAGAAGTGCAAATTGATCAGAGAGATTTGAATGAAAAAGGAGAGCAAGCCAGCCAATTCTCTGGGGGTAGGGTTCCTGAAAGAGTAGCAAGTACAAAGACCCTGTGGTGTGAGTGATGTTAGATGTACTACAAAAATAACCAAGGATGGACATGTGATTTGGAACAGTAAAATGATGGGGAAAGGCAAAAAGAGTAAACAATAAGGTCACAAACATGGGAAATGAGCGTCGGGAGTCATGCCATGTAGGGTAGGGGTTTGTATGCCTAGGTATGGATTTCTGGTGTGTTCATTGCCTTAGGTCAGGTCATCTCCTTCCAAGAGTTCTCTGTCAGCTCTCAAAAGTTGCTATAAAGTCTCCTGAAAAATCTTGTTGAATGAAAGGACTAAAGGGCGTTCAAATGGACAGAACTATTGGATTCTGCTGCCAACTCTAATATGCTGATCTGAATCTGTATCAATCAGTGTTACTATGAATACTGTCTTCTTAAACAACTCATACTGTTTTTGCAGAGGTTAGACTTTTCAGGAATTGAGCCTGATATAAAGCCATTTGAAGAAAAGTGCAACAAGCGTTTCTTGGTGAATTGCCATGATTTAACTTTCAATATCGTGGGTCACATTGGAGACAATGCAAAAGGACCACCCACAAATGTACGTATGACCCTTTCTTCTACTCTGCTGGACCTAGCATGTAAAAAAAAAAAATACCTTTCTTTTTAATAAGTAAGGACTAATTGGCAGGATGGAAATTCCAGTGTTAAATATTGTGATAAATTTGACATGAAGAATTTCATCTCTTTCTTTTGGCCAAAATACAAACATTTTCTCATCTTGAGAGGAGTTCTGCAAGTCTTACCTACTTAGAGTAGCAGATAGAGAATGCTCTCTCTCTTCAGGAGTGGCATATCTCCAGAAACTGGAAAAATATCTGCCCTCGCGCTGGATTTGACTAAGAAATAGGATTTCTTTTAGAAAATTGATTCATAGAAATTAATTTGTATCCCCAAGCCTTAGTGACATATAGTTGCTGTTCAGTCTCCTAGGCTCACTCATTGTCCTATAAAATGAAATTCATTTTTTGGTCTGTGTAAATATTGAATATTATGAGTTGACATGGTCAGAAATACTTGACACTGTAAATTTCAAATCTTCAAAAAGACTATTTAAAGTTCATCTTTATGTTGGGTTTCTAGTTTCAAAAATATAAAGTAAAGATGGGTTCTTTCACAAAGTACCTAAAATACATCAGAGCACTTTCCTGTCTGCAAAGGGTTAATCTTTACGCCATCTGGCATGAGATTTCTCTTTGTGACCAGCTTTTAAATGCCATCTGTAAGGAGGAATCATGTCTTCCAAATTTGCTGATGGGACAGAGCATTTTTGGAGTAATTTACTGTTGACTGATGCTGGCTCTTATGAAATGTATAGTCTAGTACATTGCACTATACCAGAAAGGAATGTTTTATAATCTATAAGTTAGCAATTTTTTGGAGTCACATCAATAAATGTATAGAGATGTAAGTTTTATTCATAGATCAATTTTTCTTTAGGTGAAACTTTTGAATTCTGTTCACCCTTTAAAAACTATAACTTTGTTAATTTGTGTGAATTCATACCTTGAATTTATACCTGACAAAAATAAGTTTTTATTTTAATTTAAAAATTAAAATTAAAATAGTCTTTTATTTCCAAATTCCCCCTTGTTATTCGATACAGAACAAGCATAATGTACTTTTACCTAAATATTAAACTCAGAAGGTAACATAATAAACCCCTATTTGAAGGAAAAAACCTCTCATTTTGCAGTTTGTCTCCCAAAGTCTTAGTTTTAAAATGCCAACTGTCTTCATTTCTAGGTTGAGCCCTTTTTCATCAACCTTGCCTTATTTGATGTAAAGAACAATTGTAAAATTTCAGCCGACTTTCATGTAGACTTGAACCCACCGTCTGTCCGTGAAATGCTGTGGGGCACCTCGACCCAACTGGCCAATGATGGGAATGCAAAGGGCTATTCACCTGAACTTCTCATCCATGGAATTGCTGAGTCTCAGTTATGCTACATAAAGCAGGTGAGTGTTGATGATTTTTCAGCACCTTCAGAACAAGAGGGAGAAGCATCTTTGCCTTACTTCCTGGTTTCAGGCAATTTTCTTATAGCATTCTACCTTTTAGAAGGTCTGTCTACAGATGGTCTTTTGCTGACTGAGGTTGGCAGTGGGAAATAAAAATCAACGAGCATGTTAGTAACATGTTGGTAGAGTGACATTTTTAGGTAGAACCATGATAGGAAATTCAGTGGGGATATTTTGCAAAATCCAATACAAATGTAGAATCAGATATATACATGCGAATATGTGCACATATATACACACACATACCTGAATAAGTGCCAGAACACTGGGAATTTTAGGGTCAAATTTTATGCTCATTGCTATAGGTTTTTGAAGGACTCTGGATCTGTGATAGCTTTTCCGTAGGTTAAAATCCTCGTAGCCTCTTCAGTTGTTCTTTAGACAATAGTTGCCACATACAGGAACATTCACCAACAATGGGAAAAGCTCTTAAAAGAGAAATTGACAAAGTACAGCATTATTAATTAGTATGTGAGATCCTACTTCCTGCTTCCTATGGCTGTTATGGAGATCAGACAATTTGGACTATCCTTAGAAAGCACTGTGCAACAGGCACACCCACATTGTTCCATGCAACACATTTTCTCAATGCAGTGTGACTGCTATGGGTAGCACTGATAACAGTGAGTTTAGATAAAGGAGAGAAGGCATGTGCTTCTATCAATTGCCAAGTACTATTAAAATATAACATTCATTGATGGCCTTAGTGTGGGTAAATGCCAAGATGGCTGGAATGGGAAATAATAGGTACTCAGTGAAAGGTAGCAATACCAATCATCAGCTTGACTATTCTAACCTGTCCATATCATGTGACATACTGGTGCATGGACCATTTGGAAGCTAAGGGTACAATCTTCTTCACTGTCTCCTTACTGTATAAATATCTCTGAGCCTGTTTCTGAAACCTTTAAATATGTACATAACTAGTGCCTTTACTACTAATCAGTAGGGGGAAGAGAATAATATCTGGGGAGCAGAGGGAGAGAGGGATCTGGGAAGGAGAGAGGAGGAGGGAAGGGGGACCAGTTCAGATATGGGAGGAGATGGGGGAGAAGTAGAGGGTCAAGAATTTGAAAGTAAGTGTGTTGCAGTTCGGGAGGGGGAACTGGGGGGAACTGGGGGTAGCAAACAGAAAGGCCCAGATGCCAGGGACCCAAGAGGTTCCCAGGACCCTACAGGGAGGACTTTAGCCAAAATACCCAACAAAGGGGAGATAGACCCTATAGAGACCATATCCAGTGGATAGGCATGGCCCCCAGTTGAGGAATGAAGCCACCTACCTCAAAAATATTAACCTAGAATTCTTCCTGTCCAAAGGAAATGCAGGGACAAAGAGTGGAACAGAGACTGAAGAAGAGGCCATCCAGAGACTGCCCCACCTAGGGATCCATCCCATCTGCTGACACCAAACCCACACACTATTATTGATGTCAAAAAGTGCTTACTAACAGGAGCCTGGTATAGCTATCCCCTGAGAGGCTCTCCCAGAGTGAACCAATGCTGATACAGATGTACACAGCCAAAGATTGTACTGAGCGTGGGGAACCCAATAAAGAAGTTAGGGCAGGGATTGTAAGAGCTGAAGGGGTTACAACCTCATAGGAAGAACAACAATATCAAATAACCAGACCCTCCAAAGCTTCCAGAGACTAAACCACCAACCAAAGAGTACACAGGGGGTAGTCAAGGCTTTAGCTGGATATGTAGCAGAGGACCATCTTATTTGGAATCCCCGGGAGGGGAGCCCTTTGGTCCTGTGCAGGCTTTATGACACAGGATAGGGGAACGCTGAGGCAGAAGTGAGTGGGTGGGTGGGGAGCACCCTCATAGAGGGAGGGGGAGGGAGGAGGGGATAGGGGACTTGTGGAGGGGAAACTGGGAAGGGGGATAACATTTGAAATATAAGTAAATAAAGTAATCAATTAAAAATGTAAAAACTGAAAGTGGAATAAGATAAAGCATGCAGTTAGTGAGGCATAGTAATACATATGTTATTCAACATGATTTAGACTTACTTGGGCACAATAGCATATACCAGCTACTTGAGCCTGGGAACTCCAGGCCAGCTTAACCAACATAGCAAGATGGGTGGGTGGAAGGAAGGAAGAGATGGAGGGAAGAAGAGGGGAGGGAGGGATGGAGGGAGGGAGGGAAGGAAGGATTGGTTAAGTCAGGTAAGAAAAGGATGGGAAGGAAGGGAAATGGGGAGGGGAAGGAAAGGAGAAAAATTGGAAGGAGAGGAAATGGAAAAATGGGGAGGGAAGAAAATTTGAAAAGGAAACATTTAGAAAATTCAAGAAATTAAACTGGGTCAAATAAATTCAAATGGGAAACCACTTTAAATAGCTAAGACTTGAATGTTGCAGGTGAAGCTTTTTGGAATGTATTAACAGACCACTGTTTCCATCAGCCAAAGGCCAAGAATGTCATCAGATAACACCTGAGGTCTCTGCAGAGCTTCTCTTTGCAGTAATCTACCTAACTGATGACTTCAGGAATGGATTTGAAAAGTGCCTTGATTTATAAATTACTTGATTTATAAATTCCTTTGTTTCATTTCTATTAAAAACTTCCCAGCACAGTTCCCACATTGGAACATGGGATTTTGGGTAGCCTGAATCTGTGTTACCAAGCTGTGGTTGCTCATATTTGGCTCCAGAATCAACTGTCTCTTATCCCCTTAAAATAAAAATAATAATCAAATAGAAAGGACTGAATTCGAGTTTCAGTTCTGAGCATACCTTCTTCAGGGGCAGCATGGACAGTCAGTTAGCCCAGCTAAAGATCAAGCATCTTTCCAGAAATACCAGAAACAAAGTTCTGTGACTATGATATAGTTTGATGGGATACCCTAGTGACAACCAGACACCTAATGCATGTTATTTCAGTACCCCATGTAAGAAACTTCTGACAGTAATATTATTGTCAGTACCACCATTTCATAGGACCTGAGATGTAGAAACCTGAAATGTAGGAAAGATGTGAATTGCCTAAGCTGGTAAATGGCCAAGCTAGGCAATCGTGTGTGTCAATATATGAACCCAGGCTGTCTAACTCCTCAACCATATTTTAACTACCTTGTTCAATGTTTGTGCTTGCTGCTTGGTAATCCATTACCCAGACTTCCTATAAGTTCTTTGACTTTGCAGGGGAGGGGATACTGCTAATTCCCTACACTGTTTTCTGTTGTGCTCTGTCAAACTTCGAAGCTTCAGTTTGAAACCCATGAGATAATATGTCTGAAATGCTTTGAAAACTAGAAAGCAATATTTAACAAAGTCGGTAATATACCAAGTAGGAAAACAAAACTTGGTAAAGACCTACTGATAGATTATTTTATTCAAATTCATTTCATGTGAGACAAAAACCACTGACACAATATTTAGAGAATCTCTCTCTCTCTCTTTCTCTCTCTCTCTCTCTCTCTCTCTCTCTCTCTCTGTCCCCTCTCTCTCTGAAAGACAAAAGATAGTTGTGGTTATTCCAAACACATTCAAAGAAAATGATGTCACTTTGCCTGTATCCACATTCATGCCCTTAAACAGAGGATGGAGACACTAGACAAGCTTGAGAGCCTCTGCTGCCTCAGTTTACTTATGGGTGTGTGTATTGCCTGTATTTGCCCATGTGAGTCTATGTACATATATGTGCATGCAGATGTGGAGGGCAGAATTCAACAACTGTATCTTCCTCTGTCACTCTTCACATTATTGTTTGTTTGTTTGTTTGTTGAAAGAAATTTAATTTCTTATGTATTTATTTGGCTCTAATCATGTGTGTGTCTACATATGTATATATGGACAAATGTGTGTGAATGTCTATGGAGGCCAGAAGAGCGTTAGGCTCTTTGAGCTGGAGATGCAGGTGGTTGTGAGCCCCACCCCCCAACATGGGTGCTGGAACTGAACTCTTGGCCTTTGCAATAGGAGTACAAAGCAACTTTCTAGTTCCTCCACTTGTTTTTTTGTTTGTTTGTTTGTTTTTGTTTTTTTTGTTTTTGTTTTGTTTTGTTTTTTGAGTCAGCTTCTATCAGTGAATCTGGAGCTCTTCCATTCAGCTGGACTGGTTGGCCAGTAAACTCCAGGGATTTACCTGCTTTCTCCTCAGCACTGGGATTACAGACTGACTTCTGGCTTTCTTTGCCTGCCAAATTCAGGTGCTCACATTTGTATGTCAAACGCTTTGGCACTCAGCCATTTGTCTCAGTCCCAGATGGTGAGTTTTTATGTTAGGTAAGCAGTGGAAGTGTAGTCTTCCTTCTTCACTGTATTCAGTATGAATTGGAGCCAACTGGTGGTTCTAGCTACTTGGGAGACACATTGTCTTTAGTATATACAATTAAACCAAATGATGTCTATTGCACTCATGAGGTCTAAGAACTCACCTTGCAAAACAGTCACAGCGGACCTTGGAGGCATAGGGCAAAGCTAGTAACAAAATAGGAACTGCATTTGGAAAGATACACTCATCGGAAGCTGTGGAATCTGTAGCAAAAGCAGTCAACACTACCCTCTGGATAGGGTGGGGCAGACCTAGGGTACTAGTGCTCCAGCATTCAGGTGACATGGGGCAGAATGGTTGCTTCAGCTTCCAACCTAGCCTGGGCTACATGTAGCTAGACTGTCTCCAAAAGCAGAAAACACCCTGGATAACAAAAATATACTACCTATTCCTGGAATCCTGGACATGATCCTATGTTGAATATCAACATTCTGTACTCTCCACACTACAAGATATCAGTTGCCAAACAGCCATATGTATGTTACATAAAAATATCTAACAGAAGTCATTTTCCCCCTAGGGAATCTTCTCAGTGACGAACCCACATCCTGAAATTTTTCTAGTTGTGAGAATTGAAAAGGTGCTGCAGGGAAATATTACACACTGTGCAGAACCCTACATCAAAAACTCAGATCCGATAAAGGTAATTTAAAATGGGTAAATATTCCTGCTTAGTAGAGAACTCATCTTTTACTGGTATTTTAAAATGGCATTGTCAGAAACCTTTGTGATGACAAATTATCTTCTCTGAGGACTTTTTACTTTGTCTATTGTGGAAAACTGTACCTACACCCACTCCTATCTCTGACTCAATGAGCCTAGACAATGAGCTCATTATCCATGTCCTGACTTCAAAGGGCTGCTGTTCACTGTGGTCCATCTCATCCTTTATACTTTTTCAGTGTGATTTCTTTCATGATATGTTCACATATTAATTATATGGTGGGGATTTTTCATTGTTCATGTTTTTCCCTGAATGTTCTTAAATGGCAAAAATAAAAGTTTGTCATTTTTATCATTATCAAAATCCTTAGATCATGACATCTGACTGGTTAGAAACCTGAAATCTTGTCCTCTCGTGTAATAAATGAGAAATCTGAGACCTAGGGAGAGAAGGATTTGTGGAACAATTAATTAATAGCACCATAGTTATTATGCAATTTAAGAACCATCAATCTATTGAATGTTGGATTTTGCTGTATTCACATAATATTTATTAAGTGGAAGATGCTGAGGAGGCATGACTAATAGGTAGGGGAAACATATTTGCAGTGTACACAAAAGCCTCTAGCATTTTGTATCCCCAGGGATAAGCATCCAGCCAATGCTTCGAAGCCTATTTAGGCCTTATAGGCAGCTCATCGCCTTTGTCATCTCTCATTGCCTGTTCAAACAGTGGCTGCTGCCCACATGAGACTAATTGCATTGACTCTTGTCACTTGTGCCTTATCTTGGGAGTAGAAGGTCAACTATATCTAGAACAAACTTCCCCTATGAATAATGAGTATCTGCCAGCAGTGTGGAAGGAAATGCATGTTAACACTGCTCAAAGTGTTCCTAGCAGAAGGCTGTGGTACAAAGGAGTCCAATATCTCACTAGTCTGTCTTCTGAAATGAAGAAAGAGTTGTTAGGGAGAAAACTGCATGCCTTTAAGAATTACTTTTTGGCTAGGGATGTGGCTCAGTGGTAGATTATAAGGCTACTGATTTGATCTCCAGCATAACACACACACACACACACACACACACACACACACACAGAGAGAGAGAGAGAGAGAGAGAGAGAGAGAGTTTAAAAAGAAATACTTTAGTTTTAGTCTTAGAAAATGGGTGGCAAAGATATATTTTAATATTTATTTATAGATGTTTCCTTCCAGTTGTTTTGGTGTGTTATAAATTGGGAGAGGTTTAATGATGAATCCATTGAACAAATCTAACTCATCTTTTTTCTCACCATAGACAGCCCAGAAGGTACACAGGACAGCTAAACAAGTATGTAGCCGCCTTGGACAATACAGAATGCCCTTTGCTTGGGCAGCCAGGTTCGTGTAAATGCAATCCTGACCCTTCTATTTTTAATTCTCTGTGAAGTAGGGGACCAGTGTCCTTACCAGCAATTCAATGATGCATTTCTGGCAGGCTAGTTAGTTGTGTCTTGGGACACTTAAAACCCTACTTGTAGGAAATTTCTTTTGGTTTGCGTTAATCTGATGGACACTACTTAATCTTATATTTTAACACAGCTCATCGCTAAAGTGATAGATTCTAAAGTGATAGAATTTTCCCCAGAGAACTAGAATATATAACAAATTATGTACAATACACCCAGTTTTTCAGAGTTGGCTGAGTTTTTGGCTTTAAAACCTATCAGAATCATTCTGAAAAATGTACTAAAAATTTTGATGGCAAAGAATGCAGTCAAGTGCAAACTTATAATTAATAGATTTTCTGGTGAATCCTTTGGGAATAGTATATTTAGAAACATACATTTTCTGTGATTCTTATGTTACAGTAGCTGATGAAAGTATTTTATCCAAATCTTGCAAATCTACGGGCAATGAGGATTTGAAGCCTGTTTCTTGTTTATCCCCACTTTGAAATGTAAATTCATCAGCTTGTTTATGGTACAGCCTGTACAACTGACTGGGAGTTCTTGGGAAAGGGCACCATGTTCTGAATAATTCAATCAATTATGTTCACTGGGTGCTGGGAAATAGCACAGGGTAGGAGATTTGAAGTGATTCAACTCTACTGTCACTATTTATAACCATTTCATTTGGGGTAAGGATCTCAAAATATGTCAAGTGCTAATAGATGAGAAGGCACTATTTTCCTTGTTTCTCATACTTGTAAAACGAATGATTGCCAAGGATAGGTGAATGGCAAAAACTAATGCAGGTTGGTGTTCTAGAAGGGAAATTGTGGCTTATAGATATACACATACACTTATTTGTAATGTAGCTACCTTAAAAGTCCATTTCTGCTGCTGCTACTACTATTTATTATTAATAATAATTAAGTTTAAGTCTGTCCAGAATACTCACTTATCTAAGTACTTATTGCATACTTTGTTTACTTATTTTTTTAAATACATTTTTTTTTTGCCTTGTAACTTTACTTAGTCTTGAGCTCACTCTTATGTCAACCAGGCTGTCTTTGACCTTATAGCAATTTCATGCCTCTGCCTTGAATGCTTTGCTTACAGCCATGCTCTCCTATGCTGGGCCTAATGTATAAATATATATTCAGGAGACGGTACTAGTGTCCCGTCTTTGAGATGAGGAAATGGAGACACAGGAGGAAAGGAAAATGAAACCTGTGTCTAAACCTTAGCACATGTAGCAGAGTGGACAGCAGGATCTGGGCTTTCCTCTATTAGCACTGTCTCTAGATCACTGTGGTATTCTCCTGCTCTTAGGCAGTTACAGGAACTGCCTGCTGCTCCTTTGCCAGGTGAGAACATTAATTCTGAAAGCTTCAGAGAGAAACTCTGATCCCCAGTTCTGGTGAGGCATTATGCTATTTTCTCCTTTCTGGATTGTTTCCACCAGCTGCAGTAGCAGGGATTTATTAAGGTTTGTCTGGGACATTTAAAAAGTGTATGATAAGCCCCTGTTACTAGAAATAAATATTTTAAAGCAGGAGCAATGGGCTTTGCTGAGGAGTGTTAGGTTTCTGGCTATTGTTACTTCCAGTGCATTAGATGCTCGGATACTACTTTCCATTTTAGCAGCAAAATAGCTGCTTAAACTGGTAGAAGAGGCTGGGTGTGGTGGTGCACACATCTTCTAATCCCAGCACTTAGGAAGTAGGGGGAGGCAGACAGATCTTTGTGAGTTCAAGGCCAGCCTGTTCCAGACCAGCCAAGGCTGCCAAGTGAAACCCTGTCTCAAAGAAAAAAAAGGGGGGTAGGGATAGCCTCTCAAAATCATTTGACTATATATGTAGTAATTTTCATCAGTTTTATGCTGGTAAAATGAATCATTTTTGGATAGAAATAGAGATAGATATAGATATGTGGATTCACATTAATAAATGTGCACAAATGTAAGGACCACTTTAACAATGACTGGTACAGTATAGCTAGAGGGGGTGTTTCTTTGCAGAAAGGTTCCTCATGGCCCTGTGTAGGCACCCAGGCAACCATCCATCCAATTATCACTGGATAAAAATTTGTCTGTCCTGAACTCCTCATAAAAGTGGAATCCTATAGCATGTATTCTTGAGACTAGTGATTTATGCTCAGTATGCTTTTGAGATTCTTCCCTGTTGTGTAGAATTCCTTTTGGGTAGCATTCCACCATATAATCTGCCAGTTTGTTCATTAATTTACTTGATCAATTTCTGAAATATTACCAATTTGGAGTTACAGAAAATAAATCTGCTGTGAGCATCCAGATAGCATTTGGAACCGTGCCTAGAAATGCAGTGGCATTGCTGTAGGGTAGGTGGTGTGAGCTTCACGTTGTGAGAGTCCACAAGAGCACTGCCAAGCATGCTTACAGTTTTGCATTCATACCAGTACAAGTTGAGTTTATCAGCACTTCAAAATTTGTTTTAAAAGCCTTTCTGCTGTCGTTCTAGACCCATTTTCAAAGATATGCAGGGCTCTCTGGATCTGGATGGGAGATTTTCCCCTTTGTATAAACAAGACAGTAGCAAGCTTTCAAATGAAGATATTCTCAAGTTGCTCTCAGAATACAAAAAGTAAGTGTGTTTTACTAAATGAAAAGAATGGATAAATTATCGAATTTCTAAAGTAATGAATATGAATTATATATGGGCAAAATTTAATACTTAAAAATTTGAGATTATATTTCAGGTAACCAATGCATATAACAGTCATCATTTTTTACCTCTAAACTATTCTTAATTTCTACCTAGGCCAGAAAAGACAAAATTGCAGATTATCCCTGGACAGCTGAATATCACAGTGGAATGTGTTCCTGTAGATTTACCAAGTAAGAATGTATTGCAAACAAACACTGACAGTTGTAATCAGAGCTTGAGTATCTATCAATAGTTTACCGCAGGTTTGCACAGTATCCAAATTTCCTAGGGCTTCCCTAACCAACAAGGGAAGGAGTTAGCTAGCAAAGGATGTTCGGGGTCATATGCTGCAGACTGAGGGCATCCTATATATTGTATAAACCTTGAGATAGAAGCATTCTTAATTTGTATGAATAGAGAGGAAATTGGTGTGGCTCCATGGTAGGATGTGGTAGGAACAATGGAACAGGAAATGGTAGTAGAAAAAGAATATAGAAAATTGTATAGACTGGTAACACCTTAGATTTGTATTTTATTTTAAGCACACTGAGAAATCACTAAAGGATTGCACTAAAAGGAACAATACCCAATGTGCATTTAAATATATACAAGAGTGAAATAGATTATTTTTTCATCAAAACAATCATTGAGGGGAATAGAAAAATTTCCCAGTAGTTACTGCTCTTCCAGAGGGCCCAAATTCAGGTCTCACCACCTATATTTGGCTATTCACAACCACTTTTAACTCTAGCTTTAGGAAATCTGACAACCTAGTCTCTGCAGGCACCTGAACACACACACACACACACACACACAATGAGAGAGAGAGACAGAAACAGAGAGAGAGACAGAGAGAGAGACAGAGAGAGGTAATTGAAATATAGGCAGGAGTTGATGCATACATATGTACATAGATTTTTTTTACAATGTTGTTTACCTTAGAGGGAACTTGGAAGCTAACAGAATCAAGATTGTCAGTGTACCTCAAGTATTTATTGCACAGCATTACCATAAAACTTGATTCAATGATTGAAATTGTTGTTTATAATTTGCTCAATGAGCTATCAGATAAACTATCAAGTAATCAAGATTGAGTTGTGTACACACTGTGGGACTTTCACTTTGCTGTGTAAAATGTGCATAGAGAGAAGACTGGAAGGCAACCCAGGCAAATACCGGTGCCAGTTATCTGTGGGTAGTATAATACAATGACTGATTGCGATTGCAAATCTTTAATTTGTGCCTCCAGATGTTCTATTATTAGCATGCATTGTTTTAGCAATCAGACAAATAACAACTGTAACAAAAATGCTGTGTCCTTAGGCTCAGTTGAGCCTGGGTCTTCCTTGTCCACCCACATGGCTGGACAATAAAGAAAGGGTCATAGACCTAAGTGTTGCTCTTGACCTCTCCTACAGTGGCAGCTTCAGAAACACATATGGTTCAATTGCTCAGACATTTTGTATATTTTATTTTATTATTGATAACACATCATAAGGTCTATAGTTTCAAAAAAACTTCCATTCTTTTTCAGTGAAGATTTGTACCTGCACCAAGTTAACTTTTTAAAAGTGATTCGCCATGAGCTAATTGGAAGCATAAATTTACTCTCATTGCTTTCCCTGATACCAATAAAAACTTGCAGTGAAAGCCAAAACTGCAGCCACAGGAGGGAAAATGCAGTGGGTTTCTTTGCAGAGTTTGAATTTGTCAAAATTATGATGTTATATTTGGCAAATCATTCAGTGTTGAGAATGAAATTGCAACCCATGTCTGGTATAAAGGGTCTCATGAAAATCAGCACTCTGCTATGTTCTTTTTGGGTTCTTAAAATTGTTTAACTTTTTGTCACTAACTAAGAATTCTGTTTTGAAGTCATTCTTTGCAAACACAGTCCATGTATCTTTCAACAAATGCAGGGACCTATTAATGACTGTTAAGTTACATGCTTATTTTTGTTCTACCATAGATTGTATTACCTCTTCATATGTGCCCCTGAAGCCTTTTGAAAAGAATTGTCAAAATATTACTGTGGAGGTTGAAGAGTTTGTTCCAGAAATGACAAAATATTATTATCCATTCACTATTTACAAAAACCATCTGTATGTCTATCCCTTACAATTAAAATATGACAGCCAGAAATCATTTGCCAAGGTAAGGAAGCTATACATCCTTGGAGTATGCAATATTATTGATTATCTGCTCACCACGTGACTCACTTTGGCTGATTAATTATTTTAGGCTAGGAACATTGCCATCTGTGTGGAATTCCGGGATTCAGATGAAAGTGATACATCTGCGCTAAAGGTTTGTTCATGGTGGTGATCTGTGTGTATTTTTTGGAAGAGATTGTGGAGATGAAAATTCCATACTTGGTGTCATGCTCTAAGTTTAACATCTTTCTGTTTCAACAAGAAAATGTGCTGGAGTGGCAAAGGTAATATTTCATTTCCTACTATCATATGTGAACTGAAGGATTTGTTTAGATGATCTGTATTACAAGGTAAGGTGGCTATGCAGCTGAGAAGATGGGTGAATTTGGGCAGTGGATGTTCATTTACACGATGGTCCTGCTCTGTAGTACTTGCCTAGTATGTACAAGGTCCTGGGTTCCATCTTGAAAATGAGAAAGTGGATGAGGTTTCCTTATTCCCTTTTGGCATTTGTTCCACTTGAAATTGTATTGCTTAGAGGCCCAATCACAAGGTCATTTTTTAATGACTAGATAGTTTATAATGTTTCCTTGGGTGGAGGATGGGGGGACCTTATAATGTTACTAGTAGGAGACCTTCAACTCCTTTCTCTTTGAAACCTGAACAGACTTGTTGAGCTGACAGAAGCGCAGCATGAGGGCTTTGATCTGAGCTAGGACTTCTGTTCTTCAACTGGCCAAACAGTGCCTCCAAACTTAGCTCTGTGATCTCTGCAAGGCCGCATCTCAGTAGCCTGCAACAAGGCCGTGAATACCCATTATGATGCAGTGCCTTTATGGTTTCACTCTAAACTTTTTCTTCTTAAGCCCAGTGATCAGAAACCTAAGACAGAAGCCCCAAACAATGCAGACATCACAAACTGTGTATATTGTTCCTTGCTTCAGTCACACTCTAACCCACTAGAGAAAGATACCCCTGCATTCCCAACTAGATTGTTGAATATTGCACTGCCCCTATGTTTGAAAAGACCTCCCTTTCCCCCAAAGAGAACATTAAATTCAATTAAGGATTAGCTGGCTCAAATGCAGTGGAAATTCTCCTCCTCTGCTTGTCTCTTCAGGAGAGATGAGAACAACCAGTTCCCTTTCCTCCCTGAAATATCCTTTGAGTGTCATGTAGAAACCCTTAGGTTACTTCTCAGCAGTTCTTAGAAAAAAAGCCTTGACAATTGTGTTTCAGGAGAATTGGCTACGAGCTTGTGGAGTCTCACTTTCATTTCTTAGCTGGCCTAGAAGCTCACTCCACAGTAACAGTGGAGCAGTTAGTAACTTGGCATGCCGGCTCGGTATTCATCCTGGAGCTAATATTGGGGCCAATGGAAGTAAAAGTAAATCAGAGTGGTCGTGAAATGGGAGCATTCCAAGGAACCATAGAAAGCCTTACATCTAATGCCAGAAAACAAGTGATTTTAGGGAGAGAGAGAGAGAGAGAGAGAGAGAGAGAGAGAGAGAGAGAGAGAGGTTAAAAAAAAATAAGAGAAGCTGGGCACACCTTTAATGTCAGCACCTGAAAGACAGAGGCAGGGTTGCATGCAGATTTCTGAATTGGTGATAACCCTGGTTTTAATAGTGAGTTCCAGGCTAGCCAGGGCTACAAAGTGCAACTCTGTCTCAAGAAGCAAATAGAAAAACAAAACTTTAATATCTAAAAGAACAATAAGCTTATCTGTCTACAGCTTAATAGACATTCAATTTTTTTTTTTTATTTTTAGGTTTTTGTTGTTTTTTTTAACACACCTTTTAAAAAAAAATACACTTAACAAGGAACATCCAAAAAGAAAAGTCTTGTTAAGGTCCACCTATTTGTCCTGAAGAGCCAGAAGATTTCAGAGAGCATCTCTCTCCCAAAGGAGAAAATATCTGTAGCATCTCACTGTCAGCTAGTTGAGAGAACATACCTTTGATGGCCAGATGTTGGCAACTGCTCTATAGCCAGCTGAGTTAGGCACTCTCTGGAGTGCTGTCTTGCAGCAACTGCATAAATGCTTGGGCACTCACAAACTTATGATAGCAGCTGAGTGGACCTGTCCACACCCTCTGCTCTCACTGCTTCTAAATGTATGTGGTTCAGTAGCATCTTTTTTAAAGACCTGGGTTAGGAGTGGTGACTCTGTTTCCTATCTTTTGCAGTGCATTTATGGAAAACCAGCAGGGTCCGTTTTTACCACAAATGCTTATGCTGTGGTCTCGCATCACAACCAAAATCCGGAGTTCTACGATGAGGTAAAATCCTGACATTTCAGTATTTACAAAATTCAGTGCTTGCTAATTCCTTTCATTTTAGTTTTTTTTTTTTTTTTAATTTTCAAGCCATTCATTTGCCCATGCAATCCCTGAATGTTTTGTCTGATGAAAATTGAAAATGTCACATCGAAAGGAAGTGCCCATGTCTTCATGGTATCCTATGATGGCAAGGAAAGATATACTTACAATATAAAAGGCCTCTCTAGTTAAGATGATAGTACACAAATCTCAAAACACGGCCTGCAACTCCGGCCCTTCATGTTTTTCTCAGACTGGCTCTGTTTCAATGAGGAAGTCGCCATCACTTTGGGGATCTCCATTTCTTCAGCATTCAAATAAGAAATCCAGAGCCAGGCCTGGTGCAGTAGGCCTGGAATCCTGGCAGTATTATAAGTTAATGGGGGTATCTCAGAATCAGCATTAATGGGAAGTATAAGCCAAATGTGCTTATTCACCTGTAATCCCAACATTTGAATCGCTGAAACAGGAGGATCTGAAGTTCAGGGTCATTCTCAGTGGCATAGCAAGCTTGAGGCTGGCCTAGGCTATATGAAAATGTGTCTCAAAACGTATTGAAAACAGATCTGGATATATAGGTCTCAGGTAGTGAATTTCTCTAGTATACAGAAGGCCCTAGGACCAAATCCCAGGGCCGGAAATTGAATAATTAACTACATAAATGTGAGTTTAGGCAATGAAATTAGAAAGGAGACTACCAGGAGAGAGGAAAGAGGTGTTGAGGAGGAGGGGGGGGGAGGGACAATAGTGAATACATGGGAACAATGTCAAAATGAGGCTAAGGGGATGGGGTAAGGGGTGGAAAGATAGAAGGCAGGCAGCAGGGGCATAGTGGGGGCAGGGGAGCTATACAAAAATTGTCTTTGAAAATGCCATAGTGAAACCTAGTACTTGAAAGTGCTGCTAATTTTAAAACACAAATAAAATAAAATTCACTAAACTCAACCTAGCTTTTCTGAAGGTACAGCCAGCT